>NC_053024.1:144384161-144684161 GCF_003073215.2 Triticum urartu | reverse complement strand
AGACCCCTCGATAGCTTCATGAGTGTCTCAAGGATCTCATTGCAGAAATCTAGATCTTTGAGTGTGACAAGGCCGATGGTGGATTCAACATGACCAACTGCCTCCTTGCTGATAAGATGCTAACCACTCTTTTCAAAGATGATCGACTTTCGATGATGCCATTGCTACCTTCTTACAATAGGAGTTCATGACCAAAGGGAAGAGACAACTTGACTTGCAAGTAGGAAGACACAAAACAAACCTTGCATGAAAGCCAAGCATGTCCAAGTTCATGAATCAGGTTATAAATAAGAAGGAGAAGAAGGTGACTCCGATGAATGTCCCTCATATGATCAAATGGCACTCTTTGTGAAGAGATGTAACTCGGGTTCCTACAAGAACAAGGGTAGGTTCTCACTGGGGAATAAAGCGAGGTCTTGCCAATTGTGAGTCTACACATCACTTTGCCGATGAGTGTCCATGTGAGAAGAGGGAAGACATGCCAAGGTTTCCAAAGAATAACTTCGTCAAGATTTTTTTGCCCAACCCATGAATGCCAAGATCAAGAAGAAGGAATGGAAGGCTATACTTTCTCAAAAAAATCTCTAACCTGGATGATGTTATTGGGGCTTCCAATGTAGCCTGAGATAAGCTTGTCAATAAGAAAGGTGATGTGCTCAAGTATGACTATGTGGGTGACTACAAGGGCAACTCTCACAAGTGGTTAATGCCGAAGGTGGTCAATGAAAATGAGCAAGATGCCTTTTCCAAGCAAGTCTAAGGTATCTTCCACCCCAAGGCTCCTCTTTTCATTCCCAACACTCCTACCGATGTTTATCATGATGAGGAGGATGAGTGTGATGAGGAGAATGCACACAATAAAAACAAGGTGTTCTTTGATAATATGCATAAGGTAATGGACTCCCTCAGAGGAAGGAAGCTCATTATGTTCCGTTGTCTCATGGATATGGTGGGTAAGAACACCAAAACCATTGAGAACTCGAAACCTTAGTTGCCAAGGAAAAGGTAAAGGTGATCTCCTCGAGCGGAAAGTCCAATATGAGGAAGCACATAATGATGAATTGTGTTTGACTATTCAAACAAATGAAACAAATGCTAGGAACTTGCCTCCTTGAAAAAAGCAACTAAAACTTGTCAAGGGTTAACCACTTCCAGGAGCAAAGTCGAACAATTTGGTGGATGATCTGATTTGGACAAAATTTGATATATTGGAAAGTGGAAAATAATAGAACTATTGTATTTATATCATAATAGAATTTAGGGCACGATCCCACTAATAAATGAATAATCTGTAACATGAGGCAAAACATAAATGAATAATCTTTTGTAAGAGACCATCTACGCCAACGCTTTTTTATACACGTTTAAATTTTTTTAAATGTGTGATCAGATTTTTTAAAATTCTATCGTAAAGTGATTTCTATAATAGATATATTTAGAATATTTTTTAATATATGTGAAAGTAAAAAATAAAGCAAAAGACAGAAAACAAAAAGTTAAAAAAAGAAAGAGAAAAGCATGGAAGGCCTCTGCTCCCTGCTGGCCCACCCATTCTTGCAACTCTTGACGCGAGGCTGCTCTCTGTCTTGCGTGAAGCGAGACATAGTCGGGCCCCTCCTATTTAGGGCAGGAACTATATCTCGCATATAGGAAGATGGTAGCTTCCCCCGCTTGAAGCGCGACGCGATCGGGTCGACCATCACTGTAGCAGTGCTTTTTTCTAGGTTTTTCATTGTTCAGGGTGGGTTTTGCTGTGTTGTTTTTGTTGGAGAACGTAGTAATTTCAAAAAATTTCCTACGCACACACAAGATCATGGTGATGCATAGCAACGAGAGGGGAGAGTGTGATCTACGTACCCTTGTAGACCGACAGCGGAAGCGTTAGCACAACGCGGTTGATGTAGTTGTACGTCTTCACGGCCCGACCGATCAAGCACCGACATAGGGAAGAGTTCCGTCAGCACGATGGCGTGGTGACGATCTTGATGTTCTACCGTCGCAGGGCTTTGCCTAAGCACCGCTACAATATTATCGAGGATTATGGTGGAAGGGGGCACCGCACACGGCTAAGAATATGATCACGTGGATCAACTTGTGTCTATGGGGTGCCCCCTGCCCCCGTATATAAAGGAGCAAGGGGGAGGCCGGCCGGCCCTTGTGGGCGCGCCAAGGAGGAGTAGGATTCCTACTCCTAGTTGGAGTAGGTTTCCACCTTTCCTAGTCCAACTAAGAGAAGGGGGGAAAGGGGGGAAGAGGGGAAGGAAGGGAGAGAGGGGCCGCACCCCAAATCCCTTGTCCAATTCGGACTGGGCTTGGGAGGGGCGCGCGCCACCTCCTGGTCCTTCCCACTAAGGCCCATTAAGGCCCATTGCTTCTTCCTCGTATTCCCGTAACTCCCCGGTACCTCCGAAAATACCCGAATCACTCGGAACCTTTCCGTTGTACGAATATAGTCGTCCAATATATCGATCTTTACGTCTCGACCATTTCGAGACTCCTCGTCATGTCCCCGATCTCATCCGGGACTCCGAACTCCTTCGGTACATCAAAACTCATAAACTCATAAAATAACTGTCATCGAAACCTTAAGCGTGCGGACCCTACGGGTTCGAGAACAATGTAGACATGACCGAGACACGTCTCCGGTCAATAACCAATAGCGGAACCTGGATGCTCATATTGGCTCCTACATATTCTACGAAGATCTTTATCGGTCAGACCGCATAACAACATACGTTGTTCCCTTTGTCATCGGTATGTTACTTGCCCGAGATTCGATCGTCGGTATCTCAATACCTAGTTCAATCTCGTTACCGGCAAGTCTCTTTACTCGTTCTGTAATACATCATCTCGCAACTAACTCATTAGTTACAATGCTTGCAAGGCTTAGGTGATGTGCATTACCGAGAGGGCCCAGAGATACCTCTCTGACAATCGGAGTGACAAATCCTAATCTCGAAATACGCCAACCCAACATGTACCTTTGGAGACACCTGTAGAGCTCCTTTATAATCACCCAGTTACGTTGTGACGTTTGGTAGCACACAAAGTGTTCCTCCGGTAAACGGGAGTTGCATAATCTCATAGTCATAGGAACATGTATAAGTCATGAAGAAAGCAATAGCAATATACTAAACGATCGAGTGCTAAGCTAACGGAATGGGTCAAGTCAATCACATCATTCTCCTAATGATGTGATCCCGTTAATCAAATAACAACTCTTTGTCTATGGTTAGGAAACATAACCATCTTTGATTAACGAGCTAGTCAAGTAGAGGCATACTAGTGACACTCTGTTTGTCTATGTATTCACACATGTATTATGTTTCCGGTTAATAAAATTCTAGCATGAATAATAAACATTTATCATGAAATAAGGAAATAAATAATAACTTTATTATTGCCTCTAGGGCATATTTCCTTCAGTCTCCCACTTGCACTAGAGTCAATAATCTAGTTCATATCGCCATGTGATCTAACATCAATAGTTCACATCTTTATGTGGTTAACACCCATAGTTCACATCGATATGTGACCAACACCCAAAGGGTTTACTAGAGTCAGTAATCTAGTTCACATTGCTATGTGATTAACACCCAAAGAGTACTAAGGTGTGGTCATGTTTTGCCTGTGAGAGAAGTTTAGTCAACGGGTCTGCCATATTCAGATCCGTAAGTATTTTGCAATTTTCTATGTCTACAATGCTCTACACGGAGCTACTTTAGCTAATTGCTCCCACTTTCAATATGTATCCAGATGAAGACTAAGAGTCATCCGGATCAGTGCCAAAACTTGTATCGACGTAACCCTTTTACGACGAACCTTTTGTCACCTCCATAATCGAGAAACATATCCTTATTCCACCAAGGATAATTTTGACCGTTGTCCAGTGATCTACTCCTAGATCACTATTGTACTCCCTTGCCAAAATTAGTTAGGGTATACAATAGGTCTGGTACACAGCATGGCATACTTTATAGAACCTATGGCCAAGGCATAGGGAATGATTTTCATTCTCATTCTATTTTCTGCCGTGGTCGGGCTTTGAGTCTTACTCAACTTCACACCTTGTAACACAGGCAAGAATTCTTTCTTTGACTGTTCCATTTTGAACTACTTCAAAACCTTGTCAAGGTATGTACTCATTGAAAAAACTTATCAAGCGTCTTGATCTATCTCTATAGATCTTGATGCTCAATATGTAAGCAGCTTCACCGAGGTCTTTCTTTGAAAAACTTCTTTCAAAACACTCCTTTATGCTTTGCAGAATAATTCTACATTATTTTCGATCAACAATATGTCATTCACATATACTTATCAGAAATGCTGTAGTGCTCCCACTCACTTTCTTGTAAATACAGGCTTCACCGCAAGTCTGTATAAAACTATATGCTTTGATAAACTTATCAAAACGTATATTCCAACTCCGAGATGCTTGCACCAGTCCATAGATGGATCGCTGGAGCTTGCATATTTTGTTAGCACCTTTAGGATTGACAAAACCTTCTGATTGCATCATATACAACTCTTCTTTAAATCCATCAAGGAATGTAGTTTTGTTTATCCATTTGCCAGATTTCATAAAAATGCGGCAATTGCTAACATGATTTGGACAGACTTAAGCATCGCTACAAGTGAGAAAATTTCATCATAGTCAACACCTTGAACTTTGTCAAAAACCTTTTTCGACAAGTCTAGCTTTGTAGATAGTAATACTACTATCAGCGTCCGTCTTCCTCTTGAAGATCCATTTATTTTCTATGGCTTGCCGATCATCGGGCAAATCCATCAAAGTCCATACTTTATTCTCATACATGTTCTCATACATAGATCATATCTCAGATTTCATGGCCTCAAACCATTTCGCGGAATCTGGGCTCATCATCGATTCCTCATAGTTCGCAAGTTCGTCATGGTCTAGTAACATGACTTCCAGAACAGGATTACCGTACCACTCTGGTGCGGATCTCACTCTGGTTTACCTACGAGATTCGGTAGTAACTTGATCTGAAGTTACATGATCATCATCATTAGCTTCCTCACTAATTGGTGTAGTAGTCACAAGAACAGATTTCTGTGATGAACTACTTTCCTATAAGGGAGAAGGTACAGTTACCTCGTCAAGTTCTACTTTCCTCCCACTCACTTCTTTCGAGAGAAACTCCTTCTCTAGAAAGTTTCCGGATTTAGCAACAAAAGTCTTGCCTTCGGATCTGTGATAGAAGGTGTATCCAATAGTTTCCTTTGGATATCCTATGAAGACACATTTCTTCGATTTGGGTTCGAGCTTATCAGGTTGAAGTTTTTTTCACATAAGCATCGCAACCTCAAACTTTAAGGAACGACAACTTAGGTTTCTTGTCAAACCATAGTTCATACGGTGTCGTCTCAACGGATTTAGATGGTGCCCTATTTAACGTGAATGCAGCTGTCTCTAATGCATAATCCCAAAACGATAGTGGTAGATTGGTAAGAGACATCATAGTTCGCACCATATCTAATAAAGTACGGTTATGACGTTCGGACACACCATTATGCTGTGGTGTTCCAGGTGGCGTGAGTAGTGAAACTATTTCACATTGTTTTTAACTGAAGGCCAAACTCGTAACTCAAATATTTTACTTCTGCGATCATATCGTAGAAACTTTTTATTTTTGTTACGATGATTCTCCACTTCACTCTGAAATTCTTTGAACTTTTCAAATGTTTTAGACTTGTGTTTCATCAAGTAGATATACCCACATCTGCTCAAATCATCTGTGAAGGTTAGAAAATAACGATACCTGCCGTGCCTCAACACTCATCGGATCACATACATCAGTATGTATTATTTCCAATAAGTCAGTTGCTCGCTCCATTGTTCCGGAGAACGGAGTCTTAGTTATCTTGCCCATAAGTCATGGTTCGCAAGCATCAAGTGATTCATAATCAAGTGATTCCAAAATCCCATCAGCATGGAGTTTCTTCATGCGCTTTACACCAATATGACCTAAACGGCAGTGCCACAAATAAGTTGCACTATCATTATTAACTTTGCATCTTTTGTCTTCAATATTATGAATATGTGTATCACTACGATCGAGATCCAATGAACCATTTTCATTGGGTGTGTAACCATATAAGGTTTTATTCATGTAAACAGAACAACAATTATTCTCTAACTTAAATGAATAACCGTATTGCAATAAACATGATCAAATCATATTCATGCTCAACGCAAACACCAAATAACACTTATTTAGGTTCAACACTAATCCCGAAAGTATAAGGAGTGTGCGATGATGATCATATCAATCTTGGAACTACTTCCAACACACATCGTCACTTCACCCTTAACTAGTTTTTGTTCATTCTGCAACTCCCGTTTCGAGTTACTACTCTTAGCAACTGAACCAGTATCAAATACCGAGGGGTTGCTACGAACACTAGTAAAATACACATTAATAATCTGTATATCAAATATACCTTTGTTCACTTTGCCATCCTTCTTATCCGCCAAATACTTGGGGCAGTTCCTCTTCCAGTGACCAGTCCCTTTGCAGTAGAAGCACTTAGTCTTAGGCTTAGGACCAAACTTGGGCTTCTTCACTTGAGCAGCAACTTGCTTGTCGTTCTTCTTGAAGTTCCCCTTCTTCCCTTTTCCCTTTTATTGAAACTAGTGGTCTTGTCTACCATCAACACTTGATGCTCTTTCTTGATTTCTACCTTCATCGATTTCATCATCATGAAAATCTCAGGAGTCATTTTCGTCATCCCTTGCATACTATAGTTCATCACGAAGTTCTACTAACTTGGTGATGGTGACTAGAGAATTCTGTCAATCACTATCTTATCTGGAAGATTAACTCCCACTTGATTCAAGCGATTGTAGTACCCAGACAATCTGAGCACATGCTCACTAGTTGAGCGATTCTCCTCCATCTTTTGGCTATAGAACTTGTTGAAGACGTCATATCTCTCAACTCAGGTATTTGCTTGAAATATTAACTTCAACTCCTGGAACATCTCATATGGTCCATGACGTTCAAAACGTCTTTTGAAGTCCCGATTCTAAGCCGTTAAGCATGGTGCACTAAACTATTAAGTAGTCATCATATTGAGCTAGCCAAACGTTCATAACGTCTGCATCTGCTCCTGTAATAGGTCTGTCACCTAGCGGTGCATCAAGGACATAATTCTTCTGTGCAGCAATGAGGATAAACCTCAGATCACGGATCCAATCCGCATCATTGCTACTAACATCTTTCAACACAATTTTCTCTAGGAACATATCAAAATAAACACAGGGAAGCAACAATGCGAGCTATTGATCTACAACATGATTTGCAAAATACTACCAGGACTAAGTTCATGATAAATTTAAGTTCAATTAATCATATTACTTAAGAACTCCCACTTAGATAGACATCTCTCTAATCCTCTAAGTGATCACGTGATCCAAATCAACTAAACCATGTCTGATCATCACGTGAGATGGAGTAGTTTCATTGGTGAACATCACTATGTTGATCATATCTACCATATGATTCACGCTCGACCTTTCGGTCTCCGTGTTCCGAGGCCATATCTGTATATGCTTGGCTCGTCAAGTATAACCTGAGTATTCCGCGTGTGCAACTGTTTTGCACCCGTTGTATTTGAACGTAGAGCCTATCACACCCGATCATCACGTGGTGTCTCAGCACGAAGAACTTTCGCAACGGTGCATACTCAGGGAGAACACTTCTTGATAATTAGTGAGAGATCATCTTATAATGCTACCGTCAATCAAAGCAAGATAAGATGCATAAAAGATAAACATCACATGCAATCAATATAAGTGATATGATATGGCCATCATCATCTTGTGCTTGTGATCTCCATCTTCGAAGCACCGTCGTGATCACCATCGTCACCGGCGCGACACCTTGATCACCATCGTAGCATCGTTGTCGTCTCGCCAATCTTATGCTTCCACGACTATCGCTACCGCTTAGTGATAAAGTAAAGCATTACAGCGCGATTGCATTGCATACAATAAAGCGACAACCATATGGCTCCTGCCAGTTGCCGATAACTTGGTTACAAAACATGATCATCTCATACAATAAAATTTAGCATCATGTCTTGACCATATCACATCACAACATACCCTGCAAAAACAAGTTAGACGTCCTCTACTTTGTTGTTGCAAGTTTTACGTGGCTGCTACGGGTTTAAGCAAGAACCAATCTTACCTACGCATCAAAACCACAACGATAGTTTGTCAAGTTGGTGCTGTTTTAACCTTCGCAAGGACCGAGCGTAGCCACACTCGGTTCAACTAAAGTTGGAGAAACTGTCACCCGCTAGCCACCTTTGTGCAAAGCACGTCGGGAGAACCGGTCTCGCGTAAGCGTACGCATAATGTCGGTCCGGGCTGCTTCGTCCAACAATACCGCCGAACCAAAGTATGACATGCTGGTAAGCAGTATGACTTATATCGCCCACAACTCACTTGTGTTCTACTCGTGCATATAACATCAACACATAAAACCTAGGCTCGGATGTCACTGTTGGGGAACGTAGTAATTTAAAAAAATTTCCTACCCACACACAAGATCATGGTGATGCATAGCGACGAGAGGGGAGAGTGTGATCTACGTACCCTTGTAGACCGACAGCGGAAGCGTTAGCACAATGCGGTTGATGTAGTCGTACGTCTTCACGGCCCGACCGATCAAGCACCGAAACTACGGCACCTCCGAGTTTTAGCACACGTTCAGCTCGATGACGATCCCCGGACTCCGATCCAGCAAAGTGTCGGGGAAGAGTTCCGTCAGCACGACGGCGTGGTGATGATCTTGATGTTCTACCGTCGCAGGGCTTCGCCTAAGCACCACTACAATATTATCGAGGATTATGGTGGAAGGGGGCACCGCACACGGCTAAGAATATGATCACGTGGATCAACTTGTGTCTATGGGGTGCCCCCTGCCCCCGTATATAAAGGAGCAAGGGGGAGGCCGGCCGGCCCTTGTGGGCGCGCCAAGGAGGAGTAGGATTCCTACTCCTAGTTGGAGTAGGTTTCCACCTTTCCTAGTCCAACTAGGAGAAGGGGGGAAAGGGGGAAGAGGGGAAGGAAGGGAGAGAGGGGCCGCGCCCCAAATCCCTTGTCCAATTCGGATTGGGCTTGGGAGGGGCGCGCGCCACCTCCTGGTCCTTCCCACTAAGGCCCATTAAGGCCCATTGCTTCTTCCTCGTATTCCCGTAACTCCCCGGTACCTCCGAAAATACCCGAATCACTCGGAACCTT
Source organism: Triticum urartu (assembly GCF_003073215.2). NCBI lineage: Eukaryota > Viridiplantae > Streptophyta > Magnoliopsida > Poales > Poaceae > Triticum > Triticum urartu. The sequence goes on along the minus strand of NC_053024.1, from coordinate 144,674,887 downwards.
TCCGATATCCGAATATAGTCGTCCAATATATCGATCTTTATGTCTCGACCATTTTAAGACTCCTCGTCATGTCCCTGATCTCATCCGGGACTCCGAACTCCTTCGGTACATCAAAACTCATAAACTCATAATATAACTGTCATCGAAACCTTAAGCGTGCGGACCCTACGGGTTCGAGAACAATGTAGACATGACCGAGACACGTCTCCGGTCAATAACCAATAGCGGAACCTGGATGCTCATATTGGCTCCTACATATTCTACGAAGATCTTTATCGGTCAGACCGCATAACAACATACGTTGTTCCCTTTATCATCGGTATGTTACTTGCCCGAGATTCGATCGTCGGTATCTCAATACCTAGTTCAATCTCGTTACCGGCAAGTCTCTTTACTCGTTCCGTAATACATCATCTCGCAACTAACTCATTAGTTGCAATGCTTGCAAGGCTTAGATGATGTGCATTACCGAGAGGGCCCAGAGATACCTCTCCGACAATCGGAGTGACAAATCCTAATCTCGAAATACGCCAACCCAACATGTACCTTTGGAGACACCTGTAGAGCTCCTTTATAATCACCCAGTTACATTGTGACGTTTGGTAACACACAAAGTGTTCCTCCAGTAAACGGGAGTTGCATAATCTCATAGTCATAGGAACATGTATAAGTCATGAAGAAAGCAATAGCAACATACTAAACGATCGAGTGCTAAGCTAACGGAATGGGTCAAGTCAATCACATCATTCTCCTAATGATGTGATCCCGTTAATCAAATAACAACTCTTTGTCTATGGTTAGGAAACATAACCATCTTTGGTTAACGAGCTAGTCAAGTAGAGGCATACTAGTGACACTCTGTTTGTCTATGTATTCACACATGTATTATGTTTCCGGTTAATACAATTCTAGCATGAATAATAAACATTTATCATAAAATAAGAAAATAAATAATAACTTTATTATTGCCTCTAGGGCATATTTCCTTCAGTTTTTTTGGTCTGTTTTCTTTGTTTGGTGTCAGTTTTTTTTCATGATTTTTTTTCTTATGGTTTCTTCTGTTTTTTATTTCTTCACCGGTTTTCTTTTACTTCTTCATTGTACTTTTTTCACTTGTTTGTTTTTGTTTTTTCTTCTTCTTCATATGTTGATTTTCTTTGTTTCTTTCTCGGTTTGTTTGTTTTCTTTGCATTTATTTTTGTTTCTTTGTCAGTTTTCACTGTTTTTGTTTCTTTTCTTTTTTTCTTGGTTTTCTTTGTTTCTTCCCCGATTTTCACTATTTTCTGAAAACAAGATGTACATTTTTTTTCTTAAATACATGTTTTGAACAGTTTTTTGAATACATGGTCAGCATTCTTCAAATACATGGTGAACATTTTTTAATGGAAATAATCATTTTTTCACACACAATGTACATTTTCCGGATACATCAGGAACATTCTTAAATACATGTTTAACATTCTGTAAATACAAAATTTTCTTCTTTAAATATTTTTTATATATACTTTTACTCAATGTACATTGTCCATTTTCATATAAATCAGGAATATTTATTTATACATCTTTTAGATTTTTTAAATACATGATCAACATTTGTTCATACACATTGTAATTTTTTGTATACATTTTTCGTATACATGAGAAACATTTTCTGTAAAGATCTATTTTTTTCAAATACTTGATTAACAAATTTTATATACATGATCACATTTTTTTCATACCCATTGTAAATGTGTTTTATACATTTTTCATATAGATGAGGAATTTTTTTCCCTACAAAATTAACATTTTTCAAATGGTTGATTTAGTTTCTTCAAATACTTGATTAAAATTTTTCAAATGCTTAATTAGCGTTTAAATACACGATCAACTTTTTTTATTTACATTATATACATTTTTCATATGCATTGAAAACATTTTCTCTATAACATTTAATATTTTCTAAATGCTTGAATAACATTTTTTTTAAATGTTTATGTAAATTATTGTTGGTAATATAGTATATATTTAGTTCATACACATTGTATACATTTTTCATATACATTGGATTTCTCTATACACATTTAAGATTTTTTAAATGCTTGAATACCATTTTAAAAATGTTTATGTAAAGTAATATTTAGTATAGTACCCCTCCCGTCCCATAATGTAAGACGGTTTTTTGACACTAGTGTAGTGTCAAAAAATGTCCTACATTATGGGACAGAGATAGTATTTTTTGCAGGGGGGTGCGCGGGGGGAGGGGGCAGAGGTAGTATATATTTAGAATATTTGGATGAAGTATAAACAAAAATAAAAAATTAAAGCGTAAAACAAAAACGAAAAGTGCACAAAGCCAGGAAAAACAAGGCTGTGGCCTGTTTCACGCATGGGCCGGCCTATCTCGCGCTCGCCTTCAGGCCATGCTGCCCTATGTCTCGCTACAAGCGACAGATAGGGGCGCCTCTATTTAGCGTTGTTGCATGGTAATAATGCTCCTAAAACGCACACTGGGCCTCTGCCCAAGTAGCCCCCTTTAGTTGAAAAGCCCGCTCAAAGCCGCCGTATTTTTGTGGTTTTCAAAATGCACGTGAATTAAAAAAATCATGGATTTTAAGAAATGCTTTCATGAATGTGAAAACAAATGTTCACGGTTATGGTAAAAATGTTTACAACACGACCTTTAGAAAATATTAATGAATAAAAAGTTCTTGAAGTTCAAAAGGTTCATAGATTTGATTTTTTTACATCAATTTTTAAAAAATGAATTTAAAAAATATTATCTAAGGTTACTTTTTGCATGTTTAAAATAAAATCGCAAATATTATAAGAAGTTAACGAATCGAAAATATATTCATATTATTTATACATCTTGAAAAATAGTACTAAAATAGAAAAAATGAAACAAGTAACAGAAACACAGAGAAACAAGGATGAAGCTAGCGGGCGCCCGAGCGCCCCACCATCGATGTGAACGCTCGATGGAAATAGAAGGGGAAACGGAAGGACCAAACGCATAGCTCTCGACAGTTTCCGAAAACGGCGTCCACAGCCAGTGCACTGCCTGAAAAAGTGTTGCATGCGAATAGAAGAATCTAGCAAAACTACCACGCCACGTCCAACATAAGAACGCCAAGTCCCATGTGCTCACGCTATCCATCCCACCTGCATTTATTAGAGGGATCAAAAACATTAAAAAGTTATAACTTTTGATTCGAGTGTCAAAATTCAGATCCGTTTATACCGTTGGGTTTTTCGTGGCGAGTTCTTCAAAACTACATCCCACATGAATAGGTTTCAACGAACTTTTTTTCTCGAGCAACTTTTTATGCTACGGAGGCAACTTTAGTGCTATAGAAAAGCAACCGTCTTTTCCCCTATTATGGCTACCTATTAGCCAAGGATCCTTCTAAATTGGTTACCATGACTACCAATTGACTAGGTTCACCTCTAAGTCGCCTACCATAAGGACAACTCCAACGCGGATCACCAAATCACCCAAAATGTCAGAATCGACCTCTCTAGATACTTTTAACCATCCAATGGCAGTTGCCTAATTTGTTTGAACAAGTCCATACGTCCGAAATCCTCCAAGCCGAAAGAGGAGGGGGCATTCTCAGGGCCCCTCGGCGTCCATTGCTCTCTTCAACATCAAGCCGAATCCCATCTCCTCAGACGACAAGAGGAGCAAAATCCGCCCCTCCTTGTCGAGGCCCTCGCGATGGACAAAGAGTCTGCACTACAAAATGGAGATGCCAACCCAACGGTCAACCTCCGACCACTATCTGACGGTGCCCTCTCCGCCGCTCCCAAGCTAACATGACGTCCAAAACTAGATGCCGTGTAAAGGAGGAGACATCGTCCCCACTGCACCAACCATTTCTGTTGTAACAAGGAGGTGGGAACAAGCCTCTATGGTCGCTCCAAGAATCCACCCCGAGGAGAGGAAAATCTTGACTCTACCTCTATGACCCAAACATAATTACAGGTATCTAAAACCTTTAGATATTTACCAAATAATGGTCTTGACAAATATTATTGTTCATGAGGATTGGGCAACTGGATACATGATTTTAGGCAAACTACTTATTGATTGTGGGCAACTAGATACTTGATTTTAGGCAACTGTATTGTTGATTGTGGGAAACTATAACTGAAAAAGGGGTAAAGAACATACACATGTTCATTTTTTGAGGGTTCATAGATAAATTTAATCCTCTAAAAACACTTCGTGGTTTTAGTTACGTCCCCATGACCATTCCATCCTGCTCCCCCTTTATGATTATTCGCTAAGTATTTACGATCATACCAAGGGATCCCACCCCGAGGAGATAAATTCTTGATGCATCTCTATGGCACAAACTTGAAAGATATCTAAAATATTTACATATTAGCTAAATTATGGTCTTGGTAATTGTTTTGTTCATAAGGATTGGGTAACTGGATACATGGTTTTAAACAACTACATGGTTGATGTTGGGCAACTGGATACATGGTTTTAGACAACTGTATGGTTGATTGTTGACAATTGGATACATGATTTTAGGCAATATTATGGTTGATTGTAGGCAACCATGACACCTAAAAAGGGATAAAGAACATACAAATGTTCAGTTTTGGAGGGGGTCACAAAAAACTTAATCCCCTAAAAACACTTTGTCGTTTTAGTTATGTCTTCATGCAGTGAAATTACCTACCTTATTTGTTTTCTAACATCAATCATAATTTAATCCACACGTTGTGTTATGGACATCCATAACCATGGTAGATAACTTATGAGAAATGTTTTAACTGCTTCTACAAATCATGGTTAGGCGGTAATATGACCATGCATGTGTAATATATGTTGTATGCGTCTTCATAACGCGAGTTGCCTCCTTTAGTGTTGAAAGTTGACTCCATGTAATGCCAAATTTTCTCACTAATGATGCTAGGTTGCCTATATACGATGAAAAGTTGTCTACCAAAGTTTCTAAATTATCTACGAAGTACTTGCTAGGTAAATCCAATAGTACACATGGTGCAAGACAAGTTGCTTCTATTTAACACTCAACTTGCCTCATCTAGCATCAAAGTTGCTTTCAAGATCCACAAAAATCCACAAAACTATTCTTTCAAGATCCAAAGTGACTATTCCTTGCAAAAGATCCAAACAACTATCCTAGCAAACCCAAGCAACTGTATGACCAAAAAAATACAAAATTGTTTCTAGCAAAACCAAGCAACCATATTACCAGAAAATAATGCAAAACTGTTCTAGCAAAATCGGGCAACTGTTCTAGCAAAGCAAAGCAACTATCATATCTAATCCTAGCAACTGCATTACCAAAAGCAACTATGAAAAACTATCCTAGTAAAAGCAAGCAATTGTCCCTAGCATTACTACTTAGATTTTGTACTTTTAGCCAGAAAAAATATATAACCAACTTAAATAGTTTTTATGGACAACTATTTGAACCCCCCCCCTACCCTCCCCCCCCCCCCCCCCCCCCCCCAATGAAACTTCTCATCTATTTTTAGCAAAAATTCAGAACAACTCAATTACTCCCTATGCACCACAATACTTTTGGTTCAGCAGCTATAAGTATTGTGGTACAGAGGGAATACAATGCAAAACTGTTCTAGCAAAAAAATCCAAGCCATCGTTCTAACAAAACCAAGCAACTGCATTACAAAAGACACAAATGCAAAACCATGTTCAAAATGAATCCGAGCCACTGCCCTAGTAAATCTAAGCGACTGCGTTACACACAAAAAATGTAATTTTTATTAAGAATCCAAGCAACTCCATTGTCCCTGGAGTACTATTTACATTGCGGTTGTATATAATTTTTTACTGGGTGATTTGGGCAAGTACTATTTATATTGAGGAAACTTACTCCATTGGAAATTGCAACTTTTGTATAAATTAAAACAATTTACTACTAAACAAATTTTACTGATATAAAGTGAACAAATTTATTTGGAATTTATTACCAAACTGCCCAACTTCATTGCTCAGGCAAAGAATTGAATCGCGTGAATCGACCAAGAGTAAACTAGCCAGCCCGGCATACACATATGCAAGTCTACGGCAAATCAATCAACCTGCTTGCTTGGGTGCTTCTCCACTAGCTTTCATAAATCCTACAACTTTCATCTGATTTTGTGAGCAAGTCTAACCCCGACAAAAAGCTACTGCTCGACCTGCCTGCACTCCCTAACCTCTCCTCCATCGTCAGCTACGACCTTTTTGAGCAACTATTACAGCCGTCATGAGCAACGACTAGGTGAACTAAACTTATGCAGAAATTTACCAATTCAGAAGCACGCCAGCCGTGAACGCCCATGCTCATCCGCTTGAAGAGCAGACACAGTCGGCCCATAGCCTCGGGTGCACCCTGATGGACACACACACCGACTCATTTGCCACGACCAGCAGCATGGCGTTCCTGATGTCGACTCGTTCACCCCGACCAGCAGCACGTTGTCGCTGATGTCGTCTGTCTCCTTCCATTGCGCTCCATCCAGGACCATCACCTTGAACGACCACGTCCACCGGCGGCGTCACCCTTTCGTGGCCTTCTTAGACTCCTTGAGCACCACCATTAGGGGCCCGTCCCCGCGGCGGGAGGTAGAACGGGCTTGCGCCCGACGGCGCAGGTGACCGGGGGAGCAGGCCCCGCGTGCATCATCAGGAGGAAGGAGGAGGAGGGGGTCGTCGGGCAGGGGCTGGGCGTGGCACTTGTCGCCGGGAGTAGGCAAGAGGAGGAGGAGGTCGGGAGTGTGACGTGGCGGGTCTCGACGAGAGGACGACCGGGCGGCAGCCATGTAGCGAGAAGGAGCGCGGTGGAGGGGCGCATGGCCCAGAGGAGGAGCGGGGCGGCGGCCGTGTCTCACGGAGGAGGCGTGGGGCGGCTGGTGGGGCGATGTGTGGTGGTAGGATGAGTGGATAAGGAGCGGTAGTTGGACATAGACGACGTGTACCGCTTAGCCTCTGTCGCCTGTCGCCACCTATGTCGGAACGGTCCAGTGTGATCTGGCGCGATCGGCCGGATCGGAGGGCTCTGACGCGTGCGCTCACGAGGCACAAATCACATATTTAACCTGAGGTCCAAATCAAATCATAAACTGACCTTGTTCCGAAAAAATTTCACTCTGCTGATCCTTTTGTGTGGCGCCCGACAGCTAGGCGCCACACACCATTATGCAGCGCCTCTGCCTTAGGCGTCGCACCTCCTGCCAGCGTGGCAGCCCTGGTCCAGTTGCGGCCCCACAGACAGCACTGCAGCGCCTCAGACTTAGGCGCCACACTTGTAATGTGCAGCGCCTAGCTCTTGGGCGCTGCACAGTCTGTGTTCCACTTAGGCTGGCCCCACCCTCTCTCCCATCCCACCCCCACCCCACACATCCCACCCCACACAAACCCTTAGCCTTGCGCCTCTCCTCTCTTCCCCTCTCCCCCTCTCAAATCCTTCTCAAATCTTGCAAATCCGAAGTATTTGACCGTGGATTTCGAAGTCAACCCCTCCCTTAGGGAGGTAATCTCCTTCGATCCCCTCGTTTTCATCCATAGGAATTGTCACATTTGCTCAAATATTGCTACTTTGGGAAAACCCTAGTTTTGGCTTGGATTTGCAAATTTGTATTGAATCATGTTATGTTTCTTTGCTAATTTGGGTTGGTTAGGCTTTCATAGTATGCTAGGGTTAGAGTTATGTGTGTTTCATGTTGGTGTTAGGGTTATGCTATGGTTAGGGTTGTGGTTATTGTTAAGTGAGGGTTAGGGTTATTAATTCATATATATGTTATGGCATATGTATTTTGTGCAAATATTTTTTGTTAAGTACTTACTTGATATATGTGTGTTTTTTATTATTGTAGGGATAGGGAGAACATGTGTTTATGTTCATCATGTGGATAAAGAGGCCTTTTTGAAAGGCAATGTTGAGCCGGACCCGGATGAGCTTGACATGGTGTTTGAGAGTAGTCCAAGCTATGCGGAGCTCTTGGACCAAGTGTGGAAGGATTTGAATTGGATGGACCCAAGTGACGTTGTTGAGTTCGTGGGAAGGCATAATGTTGGTTTTGAAATGCACATCCGTTGGAAGACAATGCGTGTGAACTCCGAGCAACGTTGGGTTGCATACAAGGAGACGGTTGCCGAATCTCTAGACAAGGCTCTTGAGTTATTTGCCTCCAAGAAGGTTGAGTCTACTTTGAATTTGGACTTGAACCGGAACCCCTCCCCGTTGGTTGCTAGCACTCCACCACCCATGAACCAAGATCAAATGAGTGAACCTCATTTCACGCAACAAGATTGGCCAACATTGAGCCCGACTCCAAACAACCAAAATGAAGGTTTTGAAGAGGAGAATGATGAGTACGAGGAGGATGACAACGAAGTTGATCTCCATGACAACAATGTGGGTGATCTCGACCAATATCATGTGCAAGAGACAATGGACCAATCCATCCCTTTTTCCCGTGCATATGCATCGGACTCGGATGACGATGGTCCCGATGAAGAAGTTGATGAGGAGGGGTTCACACCGAAGGAGGCCCAAGCATTCAAGAAGGTATTCAGGCGGGATCACAAGACACCATTGTTCAAGGATCTTAGTCTCGCGGATGAAGCCGTTGTGGATGGTGGCAAATGCATATCTCTTGGAGCTAGGCCAAGTTCTCATCGTGATTTGGAAGATGGCAAGAATGGGATATATCCCGGTTGTGAGTTTCAATCCTTCTTGGAATTGAGGATGTGGCTCGACAACTACTCGGTTACGCATTATCGTCCACATAAAGTGGCCAACTCGGACGTCAATGTGCGTTACACGGTCAAATATGAAGTGCCAAGTTGTCCATGGATTGTGCGTGCAAGGCCATGGAAAGGAGGTCCCACTTGGCGCATAGTGAGTTGTCTACCAAATCACATGTGCCGTCACAAGAATGCGGATGGCAAGCTTGTGTACCAACAACACAGACAACTCACGTCCGAGTTCATCGCTTATAGGCTTTCCAACCAAATATCCACACTTCCAACAATGAGCATCAAGAGTGTCATTGACCTTGTGAAAGCCATCTTTCATTACAAGGTGAAGTACGGCAAGGCATGGAAGGCAAAGCAAGCCGCATTCAAGATGTTGTATGGCAATTGGGAGGAAGCATACAACCGACTCCCTAGGTTGTTGTTAGCTATGGCCACTACAAACCCAGGCATGGTTCACGTGGTTGAGCCTCATGGGCACCAAACATTGATTCACAACGGGAGAACCGTCCGAGTATTTGGCCGTGCATTTTGGGCCTTTGAGCAATGCATGAGGGCTTTTGAGCATTGTCGGCCCGTCATCGCCCTTGATGGCACGTTCTTGACCGGACAATACAAGGGCACTTTATTGGTTGCAATAGCAAGTGATGCCAATAACCGGGTGTTGCCTTTGGCTTTCGCTTTGGTTGAGGTGGAGAACAATGATAACTGGGAGTGGTTCTTACGTCAATTGAGAACAAGGGTATTACCGGCTGAAAGGGAAATTTGTGTCATATCGGATCGCCATCCAGGAATTCTCAATGCGGTGGTGGTTGACATTCCCGGACATAGAAAGTTGCACCATCGATGGTGCATGAGGCACTTTTGTGCAAACTTCTATAGGGCATGTGGTATCAAGGAGTTGGCCGATGATCTTCAAGATTGTTGTCTCGCTTTCACCAACAAGCAATTTGCCACATTGTTCAATGCATTGCTCAGACACAAGAAACTTGACCCCGGTGGTCATGAATTTCTCAGTAAGAACATTGTCGAAAGGAATATGTGGGCACGTGCTTTCGATGAAGATGGCCGGAGGTACGGTCAAATGACAAGCAATATGGAAGAATGCTTCAATAAGGTGCTCAAGGGTGTACGTGCATTACCTGTGACGGCAATAGTTCAATACACATTTGACAAGATGAATGGATACTTTTTGAAGTATTCAATGGAGACGGATAAGCAGATTGCTGGTGAGAACAAGGATAAGCACAAGTACTATTTCCCACCAAAGGTTGAAGAATGGTTGGACTTTCAATCACGAAAGGCAGACTCCCAAGAAGCTGTACTATATGACGACAACGAGTGGAAGTATGAGGTGAAAGAGCCTGGAGGAACCAGAAATGATGGCCACCAACACGGAGGCCGCGCTTTCAAGGTCTCCCTAACACGGTGTGATTGCAGCTGCATGAGGCCATCGTTGCTTCATCTCCCATTCTCGCACTTGTTAAATGCAGCCCGTGTTAGGAATGTGGACGTCAATCACCCTCTTACCGTGAGGGAGTCCGAGTTCTCAATCATGACGGTAAAGAATACATGGGCTCCCCGGTTTCAGCCATACTTGGACCAATCACAATGGCCGGAGTATCATGGAGTTCAACTATGGCCGGACCCAGAATTGAAGGTCGTTAGATGGGAAAGACGTAAGACAAAGCGTCTTAGAGGTGACATGGACGGATGGGGCCGTGGTGGCGGTGGAGAATACGGCACCGGCCAATTCCAAGAGCCTCGTGAGCAATCCCATTGTGGGGACTGCAGTCATGGGGGACACAACACAAGAACTTGTCCCAAATCAAGAAAAATGATGCAAGCACAAGCCAAGCAAATGATAGCCAACCAAGTCAACCAAGGAGTAGCCAACCAAGTCAAACAAGCCAACGAGGCACTAGGCAACAAAGAGGTCGTGGTGGTGGTAGAAGCCGTGGTGGTGGTAGAGGCCGTGGTGATGGCCTAGGCCGTGGGGATGGTCTTGGCCGTGGTGAAGGCCTAGGCCGTGGTGATGGTCTAGGCCGTGGTGGTGGTGGTAGAGGCCGTGGTGAAGGCCTAGGCCGTGGTGATGGTCTTGGCCGTGATGAAGGCCTAGGTCGTGGTGATGGTCTTGGCCGTGGTGGTGGCAGAGGCCGTGGTGGTGGTCTAGGCCATGGTGGCGGTAGAGGCCATGGTGGCGGTAGAGGCCGTGGTGGTGGTCTAGGCCGTGGTGGTGGTAGAGGCAGTGGTGGTGATCTTGGCCTTGGCGGCGGCCGTGGTGGAGGAATGTTCACTTGGCTCAATGGACCATTGCCGTATGTCACTTACTATGATCTTGTTCTTTTGGCTCAATGCTTGTGTTGTCATTTTGCATTGTGTGACTAACTATTATATTGACATTTTCATAGGTATGGAAACAATGAAGGGGGTGGAGGACACGGAGGCGAAAGGTGAGCTCCCTTGGTGGTCGGAGGAGGGAGAAGAAGAAGAAGAAGAAGAAGAAGAAGAAGAGAGGAAGAAGAAGGGACAAGGACCATGACCTTTTCTATGAACCAAAATGTGTGCTACTATGTGATATGAGACGTAAATGACTATGTCTTTTTGGATAAATGTTTGTGTATGACTATCTGATTGGACTACTCTATTGCTATGTGTGTATGAGTATGTGATTTGGACTACTACATGTGATTTGGATATGATTATGTGCCATCTATGTGAATCACAAAACATAAAAATCACTTTGTATATGAAAACAACAGATAGTGCAGTGCCTAAGGCCGAGGCGCTGCACATTACAGTGCAGCGCCCCTCCCATAGGCGCTGGCGCCTCTCCCTAAGGCGCTGCACGGCTGGACATCCCAGTCCAGAGAGCAGCAGAAGCTTTCCAGGAGCTTTTGCACCCGAAAATTTGCTAAGTCAGTCTGCAGCGCCTAAGGGAGGGGCGCTGCACTGTAATGTGCAGCGCCTCATGCCTGGGCGCTGCACAGTAAAGAGCAGCACCTATCCCTTGGGCGTTGCACACTCACTTAGCATTTTTGGGCAGAAAACATACTGGAAGCTTCTGTTGCTCTCTGGACTGGGATGTCCAGAAGTGCAGCGCCTAAAGAGTAGGCGCTGCACTATGGTGTGTGGCGCCTCTCCCTTAGGCGCTGCACGGCTGGACATCTATTTGCTGCACTCACCCCTCCCCCCCCTCCCCCCCCCCCCCACTCCCCCCCCCCCCCAAAACCCCAGCTCAGTGCCTCCCCTCTGCCCTCCTCTCTCCCCTTCTCAAATCCTCCTCAGATCCGGAGTATTTGCCTGTGGATTTTGAAGCCAAACCCTCCCTTAAGGTAATCTCCTCCGTTCCCCTCGTTTTCATCCATAGGAATTGTCACATTTGCTCAAATCTTGCTACTTTGGGGATTGGATTTGCAAATATTTGTTGAATGATGTTAAGTTTCTTTGCTAATTTGGGTTGGTTAGGCTTTCATGGTATGCTAGGGTTAGGGGTATGTGTGTTTGATGTTGGTGTTAGGGTTATGCTATGGTTAGGATTGTGTTATTGTTAAGTGGGGGTTAGGGTTAACCAATAATTATCGGTTTTGTAGGCATGGCTTCATCCGGTTCCATGAGGAGGCCACCGTGTGCTAACCAAGAAGACATGCCGAACAAGTGGGAGGACGCATCTTTGGACAAGGTGAAGGAGAAAGATGCCAACATCCCGCCATGTTGGTGTGGAGATGTTTGCAAGGTGAAGGTATCCACCGACCGAAATAAATCATGGACGGAAGGGTAGAGATATTTTGTATGCCCGAACTATGCTTATGATCGTGCACTTCCAACTAACGCCTATGACCAACCACCAGTAAGCTCAAGAAGTAAAATGTTACTATCAAATGTGTGTCAACACTAACAAAATTTTTGTATGCAGTCACCGCCTCCTCTATGCAAGTACTTCACGTGGATAGATCTTGAAGTGCCAGAAGATGTCAAAAAGGACCAATACCAAGATTTTCTTAGGCGGCAACGGCGGTTCGAAGAATAGTTTCGAAGAGGCTTGGAGGAAGAGCGTCGTCAGAAGGAGAGGATGGAGCGGAAGAAACGAGACGAGGAGAGGGCACGCCAAGCGAAACTTGCTCGTGAGGAGGAGAGGGCAAGAAAGCTTGCAAAGGCTCGCGAGGCGCAAGAGGAGGACTCGGCCCGTGACAAGAAGGGGAAATGGCCTCGCTCTACTCAGTAGGGACTTCGGTTCGGTGCACGAGTCGTGAACTTGTGAGGGCATGTAAGATGTTGGTGAACTATTTTCTAGGGCAAGCTACCATTTGTCATTTGTAATGAATATGTCGTGAACCATGTCGTAGTTCGAATTGTCTTAAGTTATGAACTCGTCGGCATAAAATTTTTGTTTGTTCAAATTGTTGTGATGATGCAGTCATTGTAAGTATTATGATGTTCCGGTGAAATGAATGTGCTGTCAACTCTGTTTTTGCAGTAAGGTGCAGCGCCTAGGCTTTGGGCGCTGCACTGTGAGGTGCAGCGCCTAGGCTTTGGGCGCTGCATTGTACAGTGCAGCGCCTGACTGTCAGGCGCTGCAGTGCTGTTAACTGCCAAACTGCAGAAACAGATTCCATTTTGGCAAATACAAATATTGAACAATTCAACTGAACAAATACCACAATACCACAAATACTGAACAATTCAACTGAACAAATACCGCAATACCATAATAATTTGAACATCACATCTTTTAGGACAACACAAATACCACAATAGTAAGAGTTCACCAACATATAACATAACCAAACAAGTTCATCAATCTAACGAAACGGCTACAAGAGAGCACTTCCGTAGTAACAAACACTAATGCCTTCCGCGCGTGTTCCTGGTGCCACGCCTGCAGGCAATATTCTTCTTCCTGGATGGACGAGCCTCCTCTTCCTGCACTTCCTCCTCCACCTCCGCCTCCGCCTCATGATCCAAGCTAGCCATCTGCGAGGTCCCTACGACCACCTTTGGGTTGCCTCTGTTGTCAAAGTCGTTGGGCGTGTACCGGCGTCTGGGCTGCCTAGCTTGAACACATATGGGGTCCGAAGTTGAGCGTCTGCCAAAGTCATGTCATCATCAAGCTCATCGCCCTATCACACAATCAAACAATATGGTGAAGACCGACGTCGTAATCAAGTGAGAATCACATCTAAAGGATTAGTCATACCTCTTGGGTGACCGCACCCTCATCATCCTGATAAGCATATGAGGAACTCACATCGTCCCTCTGATGGTGAGATGAGGGGTCTGATGGTGTACCAGACCTAGAGGCAGATGGTTCATCAATTTCGGGATCACGGCAACCGAGAAGATTCGATAACCGCCTTAACTTCCTGGCCTGACGCTGTAACATGAACAAGTGTGGAAGATATGAAACTCCGCAACATAGACTACCTCTCATAGTGAATGCGATTTGTACCTTGAGGAATGCTCGTAGTGGACCATCATCATTGCCTTTTCCAACCGGTGTTTCCTCCAGAATAGACTGGCTCTCATCAGCTGCTTTCTTGATCTCGGTGCACTGCGGATGAGAAAGAATGAACACGTTAGCCATTCAAACATGTGTAATACGGACAACGGGAAAGTAAAGAAGAAACACTTTACCACATAGTTAATCACCGGAACAGCAGGGACTCCGTGCCCTACCCTGACATCTCTGTTGTACTTCCCCTTTGATAGATCCTCAAAGTTTACGGGTTCTTCAAGAATATCCTCATTATATGCCGGCGGGCATATCTCAACTCGAGTATTTTCAAGAAGCCATCGTATGTAGTTATCAAAAGCAAGTGGACAATGCTCACGAAGCTTGGCGCGTGCACTACTACGAGCTTCCTCCACACAAAGCTGGAAGTGGGTAACATACAAAGCATGATGCTTGTCCCAGTCCTTTATCTTCCGCTGCCTTCTCCTGTCCAACCTGCATGGTACAAAACCAAACATTAGCAAAATCAAGGAGTGACTATGCTTAGTCAATACGGTTCATGCTGTCTTACCTATGAAGTGCTTTGTCCGTATCCACCCATTCCGACGGGTGAGGCTGGAACAGACCAAACTGACGAGACACGCGATGTGGCAAATGAAACTCAACAGCCCAGTTGCATATCAGTGGGCACCGCATACGCCAGAGATCCCTATCCCGCAAGCACATCGAGTTGATGGTAAACTCCGGGGTGTACCCAAGTCTGTCATCGGCGCCATATGGCTGCCATTCCACCTATGAAATAGGGCAACAATGCAAAATTGGTGAATTTTTTAGGCAAACATGAGAAATGACTGAAGTAATGACCTCGTTACCTGCTCAGGCGTAATCGTGTCCAACTCGGCAACGTACTTATGGTACATGAGATTGACATCGTTCATCATCTCGGAAACCACATCCCACTTGTAAGCCCAAGTGGGGCGCCGTAATTCGTCATCTTCATCTTCATACCAAGGATTAAACCTGACGCTCTTCGGGCGTCCAACAGGCAGACGCTTCCAGCTCCATACAGAAAGTAGAAGCATATTACCACCAATGCCTGCACTATCTGTGATCCTGCAACACGCATCGTCCAGCTGCATATGAAAGAAAACAATGTTAACTTGACAACAAGCTTGCATTGCTAATGAAGAAATGAGTTGATCACAAAACAGACCAACTACCTGTCAGTACAAGTAGGCAAGAGTCGCTGAACCCCAGCTCCATTTGCTATCGAAGACGGTCAACGCCTTCAGCCACATCCATGGAGCATTCTTGCCAGTGGAGTCAGGAAACAAAGTCCTCGACACAACATACCACATGTAGACACGAGCATGTGTCTGGATCACGTCATCAGTGGCATCCGGAGGGCACGTCGCAAAGTGAGTTTGAATCCACGTGAAAGCAGCTCCGGATGCTTTCCTTTCCTTCTTATTCTTCTCTTCTCTCTCCTCTACATCAGCCTCAGCCTCGGTAGGAGCCATACCGATAAGAGCAATCATCTGCTCGCGCCACCCATCAGAATCGGTGCTCATACAGAGAGGCATCCCGTCGATAGCAAGACCGGTTGTCGGGTGGTAGGTGCGACATATGCCAACGGGTGGCTTATCATTGTGGGAGCCAGTAAGACATCGCCGGTGCCTGGAAATGGGATAAGGCGAAGACATGCACGCCGGCGGATCTTACCCAGCTTCGGGGCTCTCCGTGGAGATAACACCCCTACTGCTGCTCTGCGGGGTCTCCGCATGTTCACTAGATGAATCAAGTAGCTACACAACGCTCCTTGAGCTGTTTGGGGGGAGGAGGAAGAAGGGCACGGCTAGCCTGCTTCTTCTCCTTGTGTGGTGTCTAGAACTAGCAAGGGGTCGAACCCTTTGCATGGGTGCTCCGGGGGGTTAATATAGGCCTACCCCCCCGGGGGGTACAATGGTAATCCGACTGGGCGCGGGGCCCAGCCATCTGTGACTGCGCTCGCCGGCTTTTGTGCCGGCTGCTGGGGCCCGCCGACTGGTGGGTCCCGCCGGCTGCAGGCCCCTTGGTCGACAGGCAGGCCCCACTGTCCAAGGCCTGGTCGGCGGCTAGTTACTGTGGCTTCATCTTGTTGACGTGAGCTTCATCGTGGCAAGCGCGGCTACAGTACCGCCGCCTGTCAGGTGATCGCTGTAGCCTTACCGCGTCTTGTCTCCTTAATGGGGCATCTTCTTCGAGGGAGGCGGCAAGCCGGCTGCGGGGAGCCGGCTCTGTCTTGGGCCGACTGGTTGGAGGCGTGGCCGCCTTCGGGCGTCTCTCTGCTCGAAGGGGCCCACCGTCTGTGGGCCACGCTGGCGGCCCGTCGCGGGTGATGCCAGGGTCAACATGGCGACAGTGTCGCGCCGAACGGGTCATGCCTACCCCGTACGGCGCACTGTGCCAGGCGTGCTCCGGGATTCGGGGGTGGCAGGCTTTTCTGTAGCCACGCCCCGTCGCACCGCCGTTAGGTGGGTGCAAACTTTTGTGGGTACGGTCTGGACCGCTTTATGGGGAGCCGGCTTCTTGGAGTCGGCCTTCTCATGGTCGGCTTCTTGGAGTCGGCCTTCTCATGAGGGCTAAAGTCGGACCGCCTTCCGAAAGCCGGCCTGGGTGGCAGCCAGCAAGGGGAAGGCGGCCCCACGTCTTTGATTCTTGAGAGCCGGGCGGGCTCGTAACTTTTTCAGAAGGGCCAGGGGAAGCCGGCTAGGCTACCCATGGCTATTTACTCCGACAGTAGTCCCCGAAGCTGATCGAGCTCTGAGGTGAGCAGGGGGACGAGAAGCTTGGTCAGCTTCCCATCCTGAAGAGCCGGCTTTGCGGGCGTATGCCGACTTTAGAGAGCCACGCGTCTTTCAGGCGGGAGGAGGGGGGGACTTGCATGCTGACTACGGGCCCCCCGCGGCCACGTGGCAGCGAGATACTGCGAGCGCACGCGCGCGACGGGACGCCGCCGCAGGCCCGGGCCCGCCACTCGCGAGCCTTGGTCCGGGCGCGGATCTTCCGTGGCCCACAGGGGCCGCTCGCCTTCCCGAGGCAGTTTCGTTTCGCCGTTAAGGCTCAATTATCGCGGGACGTGGGGAGTGGGCACGATCGATCCCCACGCTTCCCCACGCCGCGCCTCCTCGGCTCGCCACGTGAGTCTATAAGTAGGTGGAGGAGGGAGAGCGACAGAGGTTCGCACGCTCTCTCCCGCTCCGCCACTCCCAACCCTCGTTTCTTCCTCTCGCTGCCGTCGCAGCTTCCCGTCTCAGCGCCGCCGCGTCTCTACACCGCCTCGCTCCCATGGCGTTGTCAAGCTCGTGGGACGGCTCCAACGTCCACGACGACCATGTGGAGTTCCTCCGCCAGACTCGGCGCCTGCCCGGCGCCGACCTCGTACAGGTCTTCCTGGCGCCGGAGAAGGAGATCTCGCCGGCACCGGAGGAGGGCGAGCGGGTCGTCTTCCACTCGCACTGCTTGCGCGGCTTCGGCCTTCCGGCGAGCGGATTTCTACGCTCTTTCCTGGAATTCTACAACCTCCAGCCGCATCACCTCGCGCCCAATGCGGTGATGCTGCTGTCGGCCTTCGTCTCCCTCTGCGAAGGCTTCTTGGGGCTGCTCCCCACGCTGGAGCTCTGGGGAGAGTTCTTCCAGAGCAAGCTCGGCACAGTCGTCGCCGACGTGCCCGCCCCTATGAGGCCTTCATCGCCATGAGGAGGGCGAGCGAGAACAACCCGTTCCCGCCCATCCCCCTGATCCAGTCGGTGAAGGTCTGGCAGAGATCGTATTTCTACGTGAAGAACGTCGCCGAGCAAGGAGATTACATCAACCTGCCGGCTTACGTAGCCGGCCCGCCGGCTGGGAGGCAGCCCTCGTGGAGCTTCCGGTCCCGGTCACTATCTCCGGCTGGGAACGCCGCCATCTCCCGGCTTCGGGTGATGATTCAGTCGGAAGGCCTGCGCGGGGCCGACTTGGTGGCCGCCTTCGTGGAGTGCCGGATCCTTCCTCTCCAAAGCCGGCCCCATATGATGTGTCAGATGAGCGGCTGCTTCGACCCAAGCCGGCTGAGCACATGGGAAATGCCCCACGCGGAGGTGGCGCTCATGGTTAACTACATCACCAACTGCAAGCTCGCCGGGGACTGGCAATACGGCAAGGTGCCGTATTCTCGCGCCAATCCTCCGCCCGTGGTAAGCTTCTCTCTCTATCTTCTTTTTGTCATCAGCCGGCTTCATGACGGCCGGCTTCTGACCAGTTGGTTCTTTTGAGAAGAACCCTCTTCTTGCACCGCCGGCCGGGGCGGCGGGGATTGAACGCCAGTATGCCCCCGACCGCACGGTGGACGATGTTGACGACCCGGACATGGGGGCGGCCGCCATGGAAGACGCCGTGGTGGGGGACAGCGCCGAGCCCGGAGGCTCAAGGTTCACCGCGAGCTTCGAGGACTGGTCGGACGATTTCGAAGCCGAAGTCGCCCCGCGTCGCCAGCCGGCGGCCGACCAACAGGGCGCGGGCTCATCTATCGCGCCGGCGGCCGGCGGCGGCGCATAGAAGCGCCGGGCCGCTTCAGGCCTCTTTGGCAGTCAGCCGAAGAAGTCCAAAGCCTCCGCCGCGGCGACCAAGCGAGACGAGGCGGCTGCGAAAGCGGCCCGCTTCCGCAAGGCGGTGAAATAGCCTCCGGCGGTCTCAGCGTAAGTCTTCGACTACCTTGCTGCATGCTCGTCATCATTCTCTTTCTCTTCGAATATTCTTCTTAACTTTTTCTCGCTTGCCGGACAGGGCACCGCTTTCCCTTGAGCGGGGCCCGGGCGGCTCCGTCGTGGGGCCGGCCGGAGGGTCTTTGAGCTCCCGCCGCGTGGACCCCCGCGCCGATCTCAGGGAGGCCACAGAGCGGAACGCCCGCGAAGCGCGGGAGGAGCGCGAGGCGGCGGAGAAGGCGGCCGCCCAGGCGGCGAGGGAGCAGGTCGATGCGGCAGCCAAGGCCCAGACAGAGGCGGCTACCGCGGAGACGAAGGCGAAAAGCTCGCGCGACCAGCCCCCGCTGCTCGCCATTCCTCTCCGAGCCATAGCCCCCGACACCCCATTGCCCTTGGCGGAGGAGATCGTTCAAGACCCGCCGCTGATGGAGAGGGGGGAGGACCCCGTGGCCTTTGCGAGGAGAGCGCCGCCAGCAGCGCCGACTGGAGCGGGCCAAAGCGGCCAATTGTCAGCAGCGCCAGAGGGGCCGACCGGAGGTGAGCCGGAGAGCAGAGCCGGCCTCGAGGTGCAGACGGCGACGGGCCGGCGCGCAGGGGGAGGCGTCGCTCCGCCGGAGTTGCGCCGAGTTGCAGGCGCAGGCCAGTCGGCGGAAGATCCTGAGGCGGCCAGCACTGCCATGTCCGAGTGGACTCCCAGCGGGGGAACTGGCGAGCTGAATGTGGCGGCTCAAGGGGTCCGGAGCCGGCTGCAAGCTCAGGCCGCCCTGCTGCAACAGTTCACCCAGGAGTTCTTGTCAACGCGAGCCACTATCCGGGTGAGTCCTTCATTCCTGGCTGCTTTGCTTTCTTGATTTCTTCCGTGGGGGCGCGTCAGCGCACCCACTGGGTGTAGTCCCCGAGATTCGGGCCGACTGCTGCGCAGTCGGGTCGGATCTTTCTCGACGGTTACCTTACTTTGCTTTTTTCTGAACTTTCAGGAATACCACAACCTTCGTGCTGCCGCCTTCAACTCCCAGGCTCGGGAGTTGAGCCGGAGGACCGACGACCTGGCCGACAGCCGAAGTAAGTACTCGATCTTGTCTGTCTCCTATGGGGGCGCGTCAGCGCACCCACTGGGTGTAGTCCCCGAGATTCGGGCCGACTACTGCGCAGTCGGGTCGGATCTTTCTTGACGACTCTTTCCTTATTGGTTTTTCTTTTTCTTTGTCTTCAGGGGCCAACGCCGATTTGAGGAAGGAGCTCGGCGAAGCGAAGGCCGCCCTTCATACCAAGGAGGCCGAGTGCGCCGCCTTGGTCCAGGAACGGGATCGCGTAGCCAAGAAGCTGGCCGACCAAGAGGAGAGCCACAAAGCGGCCCTGCAGGCGGCGCAGGAAAGCGAAGCCGCCTTGAAGGCGGAGTATGAGACCGAGGCGGCGAGCTGGTCTGAGACCCGGCGAGCCCTGGACGAAGGCTTCGGCCGGATCGAGGACTTGATCGACGGTAAGCTGCCTTCCTCGGCCCTCCCCTGCCCCTTGCCGCTTGGGTTTTTTGACTTATCTTGAGCTGTTGCTTGTTTTTGGTGCAGACTACTTCCCGGCTACTCCGCCTTCGCCTCCCAAAGCATTGAGGCCCATCGCGAGGCGCGTCGTCAGGCGGGGGCCAACATCACGCCGGATGCGAACCGGACACTTGAGGAGAAGCTCCTGGCTGTCCAGGCGCGGTTGCAGCCGGCTCATCGGATGCTTCGCCGGCTCCAACGTGCCGGGGCGCAAGTGTTGGCCGCCCTCTGGCCCGGCGAGACGATTCCCCGCACCCCAAGCCGAACTGCCGACTGGCTGGAGGTCGCAGTTGGTCGCTTTGAGGCTTGGAAGGCGTCGGCGGCCCGCCTCGGAGCCGGGCGGGCGTTGGAGTTCATTCGGGCTTGGTACCCAGGGCTGAGCCTGGACCAGCTGCGCACTTGGCGGATGGAGGCCGACACAGAGCTGGAGGAGGTGAGGCCGGCTATCGCCCAGCGAGCTTCGACGATCGCCGAGTGCACCGACATCAGCGTTTTCGCACCCGAAATCGATGATGACGGTGTTGCTCAGCCGGAGGAGTGGTTCGGGCTGAACCCGGCGGTGGGCGAGGACTCGGCGGAGGAGATTGCCTCCAGCGACGAAGGCGAGGATGACGAAGAGGAGGACGGCGAAGACGTCGAGCCGGCTGGTGGAACAACCGGCCGACCTCAGGCCGACCGTGCCTCCAGCAACGAGGCCCGTGGAAGCGCGCCCTCTGCGGGAGGCGGCGACAAAGCCGAAGTTCGCCAGCCGGCCGCTCCTTCAGCCGGCACGACCGTCTCCGCCGACCAGTCTGGCTCGTCGGCCGCTCCGCCAGCTTGACCTGCCGTCTTTATCTTTCCTGCCTTGTTGTCTTTGAACAATCTTTGTTAAGTTTTCGCAGTTCCACCCACTGGGGGTGTATCCAAACTATGTTGAATGCTGGCCTCTCGGAGGTCTTTTTTATGTAAATATTATCATGTGCATGTTTGGTTTCCATTCGCGTATGCTTTTTTATCCTTAGGCTTTTTCCTTTGCCGCCTTCCCTCTTTGGGGAGGCAAGTACTTGAGCTTTCTTGGATTGAAGTGAAGTGAATGGAAACCGGCCGGCTGGCTACTCTGGTAGCCAGTCGGCGGTGTGAGAAAAACCGGCTTTTGTTATATTAGTCCGTTAGTCCCTAGCCGTTTTTCGTGTGGGCGCCCGTTCCTGCCTTTAACTCTTGCCAGCCGGACAGCCGGTTCTTTGAACTGCGACTTTTGGCAAGAAAAGGCTTGGGAGCCGGCACACTACTTGTCTGACTGCGGGTAGGACTTCTAACATAACTCCAGTCGGCCAGTCCCCGAGCCGACTAGTCGAACTCGGTGTCGGACGGAATAAGTAAATGACACGACAAGGTCATAAGCATGATACTTTTCATTCATAAATAAGGGATGGCAGTCCCCGAGCCCTCCTCGGGGAGCCTATTGTCTTGTACTTAATACAAAAGTTAGCGCGGCACATACTGCATTTCAACTGTAAAATCTTCGGAGGAGGTTGGCGTTCCATGGTCGTTCCGACTCCTTGCCGGAGTCATCTCTCTTGCGCGCCTTCGGCTTCTGTGCGTCGATCAGGTAGTAGGAGTCGTTGCCTAGAGCTCTGCTGATGACGAAGGGACCTTCCCAAGGGGCTGAGAGCTTGTGCTGGCCGGCTGTTCGCTGGATCAACCGGAGCACAAGATCACCCTCTTGGAAGGATCTTGGCCTGACCTTCCGGCTGTGGTAGCGGCGCAAACCCTGCTGGTAGATGGCAGATCGGCTGAGGGCTAACAGCCGGCTTTCTTCCAGCAGGTCGACGTCGTCTTCTCGTGCTTCCTTGGCCTCCGCTTCCGTGTACATGGTTACTCGAGGCGAGTCGAATTCGATGTCAGTTGGGATGACCGCCTCGGCACCATACACAAGGAAGAAAGGGGTGAAGCCGGTTGACTTGTTTGGTGTAGTGCGCAGGCTCCAGAGGACAGCCGGCAGCTCATCGAGCCAACAGCCGGCTGAGCGCTCCAGAGGTACAACCAGTCGAGGCTTGATACCGGAGAGGATGAGGCCGTTGGCTTGCTCGACCTGGCCGTTTGACTGCGGGTGGGCGACGGATGCTAAGTCCAGCCGGATACCTTGGGCTGCGCAAAAGCGTGCCAAGGCTCCTTTGGCAAAATTCGTGCCATTGTCGGTGATGATGCTGTGCGGCATGCCGTACCGAGTTGTTATGTCTGCGATGAACATCACGGCAGTCGGCCCATTCAGCTTCTTGATCGGCTTTGCCTCAATCCACTTGGTGAATTTGTCCACAGCGACTAGCAAATGTGTCATGTCGCCGCGCGCCGTCTTGAATGGGCCTACCATGTCCAGTCCCCAAACGGCGAAGGGCCAAGTGAGGGGAATGGTCTTGAGTGCCGAAGCCGGCACGTGTTGCTTGGAGCTGAAGAGTTGGCATCCCTTGCAATGTTTGACTAATTCTTTGGCGTCATCCAAAGCGATCGGCCAGAAGAAACCATGGCGGAAAGCTTTGGCGACAAGTGATCTTGAGGCCGCATGGTGGCCGCATTCTCCTTGGTGAATGTCTCTGAGGATTGCAATGCCCTTCTCTTGCTCGACGCACCGTTGTAGGATTCCAGTGACACTGCGCTTGAGTAGTTCTCTATTGACGATTGTGTACGCTCCGGCTCGACGCTGGACTTGTCTTGCTTCTGTTTCGTCAGCCGGCAGGTCTTGGTTTACTAGGAAGTTGAGGATGGACTGAGCCCATGACGGAGCCGCGACTTCTCCTACTGCCAATGTGGCTACTGCTACCAGGGTGGGCGGGCTGGGCGATGAGGTGCTGGAGTCGGCCACCGGCTGTAGTGCTGGTGCAGTCCCCGGGCCGGCTACCGCAGTCCCCGAGCCGGCCGACGAAGTCCCCGAGCCGGCCGCCGAAGTCCCCGAGCCGGCCGCCGAAGTCCCCGAGCTGGCCGCCGAAGTCCCCGAGCCGGCTGCTGAAGTCGCCGGGCCGGCTACGGGGGTCTTGGGGTCGCCTACTTGGTTCTTCGAGCCGGACCCGGCCGCATCGGGGTCAGGCGGCACGAAGATGGAATCGGACTCTGGAGATAGCTTGATGGACGGCTTGAGGAGGCGTTGTAGAGCGACGCTGGTTGGAATTGCTTGCCGAGTGGAGCCTATTCGAGCCAGGGCATCGGCTGGCTCGTTGTCGGCTCGTGGTACGTGGAGGAACTCGCATCCTTCAAAGTATCCGCTGAGTTGTTGGACCAGGAAGCGGTAGCTCGCCATATTCGCGTCCTTGGCATCCCAGTCGCTGGATGATTGCTGGACCACCAGGTCCGAGTCGCCATAACATAGGATCCGGCGAATGCCAAGTTCTTTGGCAAGCCGGAGCCCGTGTATGAGCGCCTCGTACTCGGCCACGTTGTTGGAGGCGGCAAAGTGGATCTGTAGCGTGTATCTGAGCTTGTCGCCTTTGGGAGAGGTAAGGACGACGCCGGCTCCCAAGCCGGTGCGCATCTTGGACCCGTCGAAGTGCATGCGCCAATGGGTGGAGTCGGGAGCCGGCGGCAGGTACTGGGTCTCGGCCCAGTCGACGAGGAAGTCGGCCAGTGCTTGGGACTTGATGGCAGTGCGGGGTTGGTAGAAGATCGTGTAGGGGGCCAGCTCGATGGCCCATTTTGCCACCCGTCCGGATGCATCCCGGCTGCCTATGATCTCGGCTAGCGGGGCAGTGCATACGACCGTGACGGGATGCTCTTGAAAGTAGGGCTTCAGCTTCTTGGCGGTGAAGTACATGCCGTAACACATCTTCTGGTAGTGCGGGTAGTTCTGCTTTGAGGCGGACAGCACCTCGCTCAAATAATACACCGGCCTCTGGACCGGCTGGGCTCGGCCTTCTTCTGGGCGCTGGACTACGATGACGGTGCTGACCACCCGGCTGGTTGCGGCGATGTAGAGGAGCATGGGCTCTTTCTCAGTCGGCGCCGCGAGGACAGGCGGCGTGGCCAGCATCTTCTTCAGCTCGTGAAAAGCTTGGCCGGCCTGGTCGTTCCACTCGAAGTGAGTGCTCTTCTTCATGAGGCGGTAGAGGGGGAGAGCTTTCTCTCCGAGCCGGCTGATGAAGCGGTTCAAGGAGGCTAAGCACCCGGTGAACTTCTGAATGTCTCGAAGCTTGGTGGGGATCGCCATTCTCTCGATGGCCTTGATCTTCACTGGGTTGCATTCGATGCCGCGTTCGGAGACCAGGAAGCCTAGGAGCTGGCCGGCTGGCACTCCAAACACGCATTTCTCGGGGTTGAGCTTGATTTGGAACCGGCGTAAGTTCTCAAATGTTTCCTTGAGGTCTCCCAGCAAGGTGTCGCGCTTCTCCGTCTTCACCACGATGCCGTCCACGTAAACGTGAGCGTTTCTGCCGAGTTGCTTGAGGAGGCACTTCTGCATGCAACACTGAAAAGTGGCACCGGCACTTCTCAAGCCAAATGTCATGGTCAGGTAGCAGAAGGCTCCAAATGGCGTGATGAAGGCGGTCTTCAGGCGGTCGTCCGGGTCTAGCTTTATCTGATGATATCCGGAGTAAGCATCCGAAAAACTCAACAGCTCGCATCTGGCTGTGGAGTCTATCACTTGGTCAATCCTTTGCAGGGCAAAAGGATCTTTGGGGCAGGCCTTGTTGAGGCTCGTGTAGTCTATACACATGCGCCACTTGTTGTTCTTCTTTAGCACAAGGACCGGGTTGGCGAGCCACTCTGGAAAGAAAACTTCCATGATGAAGCCGGCCGCCAAGAGCCGGGCTATCTCCTCCCCTACAATCCTGCGTTTCTCCTCTGACAGTCGGCGAAGGGGTTGTCTGACTGGCTTTGCGTCTTCTCGAATGTGTAGTTTGTGCTCGGCGAATTTCCTCGGAACACCCGGCATGTCCTTGGGGGACCATGCAAAGATGTCCCGATTCTCACGGAGGAAATCGGCGAGCTCGCCTTCCTATTTTCTGTTCAGGTTTGCCCCGATGACGGCAAACCTCTCTGGATGCTCGGGGTCAAGAGGTATCTTCTTCGTCTCCTTGGCCGGCTGGAAAGATCCTTGAGTATCATGCTCCTTGGGGTCGGGGGACACGGCCGACAGCTTGCTGGCTATGGCCACGACTCGGTCCAACATCTTCTTCTCTTCGGCAATCACAAGGGACTCGGCCAGCCGGCTGCTGGCCGCCGCGCACTCAGAGGACTTCTTGTAATCACCAGCTACGGTGATGACGCCTTTGGTGCTTGGTATCTTCATCTTGAGGTATGCATAGTGGGGAACTGCCATGAATTTGGCCAAGGCAGGTCGGCCCAGCAATGCATGGTAAGGGCTCTCCAGGTCCACCACTTCAAACCAGATCGCTTCCTGGCGGAAATGCTCCTTGTCCCCAAAAAGCACATCGATCTTGATCTTGCCAATGGGGGCGTAGGATAAGCCCGGTACGATGCCATGAAACATTGTCCGAGTTGGCGTGAGCTGCTTCGTCTTGACATTTAGCTTTTCCAGGGTGTCACGGTACAGGATGTTGATGCTGCTCCCGCCGTCTATCAACACACAGGAAAAGCGGGCGGCGCGTCTATCCGTCGCAAGGGTGGCTTCCAGGACCAAAGCGTAAGAGCCGGGAGACGGCATCACCTCCGGATGGTCGGCCCGGCTCCAGCTGATGGGCTTTTCTGACCAATGCATGTGTCCGGCGGGGTTGGCAGCGACCATGCTAACTTCCTAGCGCTCTTGGCGTTTGCTGCGCCGGTCTTCTGCCTGGCTTGTAAAAACGATGTAGGTTGCTTGCTCGTCAGGGAACTCGTCATGCACGGCTCCGACTGTGGGCCGAGCGGCCGGAGGCGGAGGCGGCGGGCCGGCAGGCGGAGGCGGCGCAAGCCCTTCACCTTTAGAGATTTGGGTGAGCCAATGGCACTTCCGGGTCGTGTGGTTGGATGGCTTCGCGCCACTGTGGAACTTGCAAGGGGCGTCGAGAGTTTGCTCGTAGGAGAAGGCAGGCTGCCAAGCCGGGCTGCCGCCCTTGGGCTTCTTGGGCGCCGGTCGCTCTTCAGGCGGCGCATCTTCGACTGTGGCCACCTGCCGACTGGCGGGAGGCGGCGCGGGGCCCTTGCGCTTGTGATCGTTCGAGTGGGGGAGTTGGCCGGAATCTCTAGCCGGCGTCTTGGACGCCGGGTTGAGTACCTTTCCGGATGCGTCCACCCGAAGCTCGGTCTTCATCGAGGAGTCGGCGGTGGCGTACTTGTCCGCTATGTCCAGAAGCTCGTCGACGGTAGCCGGCTCGTCGCAGAGGAGCTTGTGCTTGAGGAGGGTGCCTTCTCGGCATCCGGCCATGAAGTACTCAATGGCTTGCACCTCGTGCACCCCTTCATAGGAGTTGCGGATCTCGGCCCAACGCGTGAGGTAATCGCGAGTGGACTCGGCGGGGCCTTGTACGCACAAGGAGAGCTGTCTGGGCATGGGAGCCCGCTTGTAGGTGCTGGTGAAGTTGCGGATGAAGGCTTCTGTGAAATCTAGCCAGCTGTTGATGCTACGCGGCTTGAGGCTGTTGAGCCAGGTCCGCGCCGTGCCTTGCAGCATGAGGGGCACGTACTTCACGGCAACGCGCCGGTTGCCGTTGGCTATGCTAACCGCCGTGGAGTAGTCGATCAACCAATCTTCCGGCTTCACGGAGCCGTTGTACTTGGGCGTGTCTCTTGGGAGTGAGAACCCTTTGGGAAAGGGCTCGTCGCGGATGCGGGGGCCGAAACAAGGCGGGCCTACATCGTCTTCTTCTTCCAACGCCAGGGATCGCGCCAGGCGGTCGATCCGATGGCGGGCGTCGTTCTCACCGATTCCTTCGCAGCGGCCCAGCCGGCCGCTGAGAGTCGGGTGCGCCACTGGCGGCGGGGCGGGATATCTCTCTCCACGGGGCGGAGGCGGAGGCGGGTCGCCACGCCATTCCATGGCTCGGGGATGACCGTCCGCGTCTCGCTCGATGGAGATCCGGGTCCGGCTGCGGCTGGCAGTCGGTTCCTTCTCGCGTCGCGCACGGGTGTTGCTCGTAGTCGGCGTCCGGGATGTCACGCCGTGTCCTCGGCGCGGGGGAGGGCTTTCCGCGCGGGCGTCGGCTTTGTGTCGCTGCGCGGCTGCGTCAATCAATTGCTGGATGCGCCGGGTCATGTGGGGTAGGTCTTCGGCCTCCAAGCCGTCCAGCTCGTCTACAGCCGCGTGGGCGGCACGCAAGTTCTCGAGCGGAGTGGCATAGACCGGGCGGTCGATTCCCAGCGTGTCAGCGATGACGGTGCCGCGTTGCTTGACAAGGCTGGCCCGGCTTGGCCCGCCCGGGGCCGGCGTGCCGAAGGCGGCGCGGTCAGCTTCGCGCTGATAGGCCTCAGTGAGGCGCCTTACAGAAGCCAGCCTCCAGCCCTCTGCGAGGAGGGCGAGGCGGCGTGCCTCCAGTGCTTCTTCGTCGGCATTAGCCGGGAGGGGAGCGGACAAGTCGTGGGCCGCCGTGTGCGAGGCGTCGCGGGCGCTATCGTCGGCCGGGCCGCCGTGGCCGACAACCATCACTTCGGTGGCAACAGCATCGCAGCCGTCGGCTCGAGGAAGCGGGTCGTTGTAGATCGTGACGTTGGTGGGGAAGGTGTCGTAGGAGGCCGTGTCGGATTCGACAGGCATTGGGTCAGTGGAGCCAACCGACTCCAGGTCCACAGCGGGCTCACTGGAGACATGGAGCTGGCCGAGAAGGTTGGCGAGGTGGTCGGTGCCCGCATCGGAGGCGAGCTCGTCGGAGATGAGAGTTTCGTCGAGGAGATCGGCGAGGCCGCTTGCCGCGCAGATGCTGGTGACGCCTTGCAGCGCGTCGTGGCAAGCGCCACCGGGCGTGCCGGGCTGGCTACGCTCGCGGGGGAGGAATAAGGTTCCCGTCCAGAACAGGTCTCCGAACGACGGTGCACCTGGCCCCACGGTGGGCGCCAAATGTCGGGTGGTAGGTGCGACATATGCCAATGGGTGGCTTATCATTGTGGGAGCCAGTAAGACATCGCCGGTGCCTGGAAACGGGATAAGGTGAAGACATGCACGCCGGCGGATCTTACCCAGCTTCGGGGCTCTCCGTGGAGATAACACCCCTACTGCTGCTCTGCGGGGTCTCCGCATGTTCACTAGATGAATCAAGTAGCTACACAACGCTCCTTGAGCTGTTTGGGGGGAGGATGAAGAAGGTCACGGCTAGCCTGCTTCTTCTCCTTGTGTGGTGTCTAGAACTAGCAAGGGGTCGAACCCTTTGCATGGGTGCTCCGGGGGGTTAATATAGGCCTACCCCCCGGGGTACAATGGTAATTCGACTGGGCGCGGGGCCCAGCCATCTGTGACTGCGCTCGCCGGCTTTTGCGCCGGCTGCTGGGGCCCGCCGACTGGTGGGTCCTGCCGGCTGCCGGCCCCTTGGTCGACAGCCAGGCCCCACTGTCCAGGGCCTGGTCGGCGACTGGTTACTGTGGCTCCATCTTGTTGACGTGAGCTTCATCGTGGCAAGCGCGGCTACAGTACCGCCGCCTGTCAGGCGATCGCTGTAGCGTTACCGCGTCTTGTCTCCTTAATGGGGCGTCTTCTTCGAGGGAGGCAGCAAGCCGGCTACAGGGAGCCGGCTCTGTCTTGGGCCGACTGGTTGGAGGCGTGGCCGCCTTCGGGCGTCTCTCTGCTCGAAGGGGCCCACCGTCTGTGGGCCACGCTGGCGGCCCGTCGCGGGTGATGCCAGGGTCAACATGGCGACAGTGCCGCGCCGGACGGGTCATGCCTACCCCGTACGGCGCACTGTGCCAGGCGTGCTCCGGGATTCGGGGGTGACAGGCTTTTCTGTAGCCACGCCCCGTCGCACCGCCGTTAGGTGGGTGCAAACTTTTGTGGGTACGGTCTGGACCGCTTTATGGGGAGCCGGCTTCTTGGAGTCGGCCTTCTCATGGTCGGCTTCTTGGAGTCGGCCTTCTCATGAGGGCTAAAGTCGGACCGCCTTCCGAAAGCCGGCCTGGGTGGCAGCCAGCAAGGGGAAGGCGGCCCCACGTCTTTGATTCTTGAGAGCCGGGCGGGCTCGTAACTTT
Organism: Triticum urartu; assembly: GCF_003073215.2. Classification (NCBI taxonomy): domain Eukaryota; kingdom Viridiplantae; phylum Streptophyta; class Magnoliopsida; order Poales; family Poaceae; genus Triticum; species Triticum urartu. Next base: position 144,645,376 of record NC_053024.1, on the reverse strand, counting down.
TTCAGAAGGGCCAGGGGAAGCCGGCTAGGCTACCCATGGCTATTTACTCCGACACCGGTGATCAACGAGACATCCTCGAGCGTCACGGTCATCTCCCCAGTCGGAAGATGGAAACTATGCGTCTCCGGCCTCCACCGATCAGCAAGAGCGGACACTAATGGAGCATTCAGATTCGGCGTGGACCGGCTGACCAACTGAATCCACGGGAGTAGTCCTGCCTGCTTGATGTACGGTGTGTACCGCTCATCGTAAGGCATGGCAGGACCAGAGACCCCGTGATACCGAATCTTCAAAGGTTCAAGCTTCTGCAAAAAACAAGTAATGACAAATCTTAGGGCATGTAAATTTCAACTTAAGGCAAAATATTTAGATTACTCGTTATTACCATCTCCTTCTCGCGCATCATGTAGGCCCGGTGTTTCGTGTCGTAGACATCATCGAGAAGCCAAACCATCCTTACAAAGTTCAAACAATAAACATATATGAGTTCATCTCAAATATCAGTAAACACTCAACATTTCATATGTGTTCATCTAAACATCTCATATGTATTCATCTACAAGAATCTCAACATCTCCTTCTCACACAATGAATAAATGATTGTAAATTCTCATATATATCTAGTATGTCATATGTGTTCAAGTAAATCAACATCTCATATTTCAAATAAAATCAACATTTAATATATATCTAAAAAAATTCAACATCTCACATATAGCTACAACACTCAACATCTCATAATTATCTACAAAACTAGGCATCTCATATATATCTAAAAAAAATTACAATCTAGGTTTCACTAACAAGAATCATATAGTGTGGGGGGGTCAAAGGTTCCACCTAATCTTGGGCAAACAAAGATCCAAACCAAGCAAATCAAAGGTTCCACCTAATCTTGGGCAAATCCCTAAAATTGCAACGCATTTACGGAGAAAAAGAAAGGGAACAGAGGAGTTTACCTAGTAGGAGGGATTGGAGATCGAATCCGGGCCTCAAAACTTCAGATCTGAGAGGGGTGTGGGGGGGATCCGAAGGGAGCGCCGCTGCCGCCGCTCTCTGTAAATAGAGCAACTGCTCAGAGGGGGAAGAACTGCTGGGAGGGGTTGGCCCGATGCGGCTTAAGTCAATGTGCAGCGTCCAAGACATAGGCGCTGCACATTACACAGTGTGGCGCCTATCCCTTGGGCGCTGCACTGCTGTTTGTGGGGCCGCAACCCAACCAGGGCTGCCACGCTGGCAGGAGGTGCGACGCCTAAGGCAGAGGCGCTGCACAGTGGTGTGTGGCGCCTAGCTGTCGGGCGCCACACGAAAGGGTCAGCAGAGTGAAATTTTTTCGAGAGCAGATCATTTTGTGATTTGATTTCGCCTTGAGGTCAAATATATGATTTTTGCCCGCTCACGACGTCCATACGGCGCAGCTGCACGATTGAGTATTTAGGGAGAAACAAAGGAAAGGGACCTCCTATAAGACGCATTTTGTATCGAAACAGCGGAGCGACGCATAGAAGTCCGGCTGGGTCGACCACTGCAACGCACCCAAGCAAATGGCATTTGTAGCCCGAACAGTGCAACATAAAAATCCTTAAAAAGTAGCACCTGCGTGGGTTCGACTCGTGATCTCTCCACGCAAACTGTCTGTTGCTAGCAACTGGACCTCATGATTGTTAGGCAGCGTGGACTCTTTATGTACAAATAGTAGAGGCAGATAAAACGTTTTTGAACATTTCCTTAAAAATGTGATTTTTTAAAAAGCAAACAATTTCTGAAATTCTAAACACTATTTGGATACATTAACATTTTTCAAGTTTCAAACGTTTCTTCAAAATGTGAACAGTTTTTTAAATTCTGCATTTTAAAACGTGACCAAAATTTGGAATTTCAAATATTTTTTACAGAGAATATGTTTTGTGAAACATGGACAAAAAATTAAAATTCCAATCTTTTTTGAAAAAATCCAACACTTTTTGAAATTCCAAAAGTGTCTCGACAAATGCAAGATTGTTTAAAAATGTAAAAAATTGTTTTTTTAACAATGTTTGCACACGATAAAAAATTGGAAATTCCATTTCTTTTTTTAACGTTTGAATACTTACTGAAAATTATGAACATTGATGAAGACATCAATACCATTCTTACATCCACAACCCCTGCTGCTATACATACTGGACCAATTACTAGAGCTCGCGCACGCCAATTAAATTATCAAGTACTTTCATTTCTTGGTAATGATTCTAATATTCATGAGAATATGATGCTGGCTAAATTGGATACATTTGTTTTGCTTACGAATGAAGGGCCTGACATGGATAAGAGGGATGAACACTGGAGCAAGACCAAGCATGGAGATGATGGCATGCGCAAGGGGATCAAGAACGAAGTTATAAGTGATGATTTCAGGACTTTGAAGCCACCATAAGAAGTGCATGAAGTCTTGGATGAAATATACAAGATGCCACTTCATAAATTTCGTCCAAAGGCTATCCTAGGTGTTGCGTCACCTTAATATTGGGCCAGGCCCATGTATTTTCGAAATACTTAAGTATAGGCTGTTTTTAGAGTCTATATGTGTGGGGAAACAAGAGTTAGGGGTGGTTTCGGACCCCTCCTCCAAGGGACACAAAATCCCCCCCTCTTCCTCCATATATACAGCCCGTGGGGCGTCGTTTAGACTTTGGGTTTTGTTTAGATTAAAGTTCTCCATAGCTGCAACTTCACGTACTTCGTTTGTGTTCAACGACCAGACAAAGGCATCACAGAACCCCACCTTGATCAATAAAGCTTTCCTCTTATATTCGCAATATCCAGATTGCAATCTTAGTTTCTTGCTTGTTCTTCGTTTGCCTGCAGGAAACAGACCTTCGTGATCAGGTTGATCGTGCTCCAGCGTGGTCAATAACCTCTCGGAGTTGGTTTAGCGATTGCTAAGGCGCGATGTCCTCGCGCGTTCGTAGTCGGATCATCAAAGTAGATTCCTCCAAAACGACAGCCACCATCTCATCGAAAGACGGGACACCTTTGCCTCTATCAAGTGGTATCAGATTTCCAGGTTGCTCGGTGAGATTTTACAGTTTTTTGTAGTTTAGATCGAGTCTGTTCTTCATACCTACAGTCCACCAAAAAGCCACAAAAAAATTAGGGTTAGTTCATCATATCCGAACCAATCTGAGCCTTTGCATAATCTTTTTAGGGTTTTGCATTGTTGAATTTGCGGTTGCATCGTCGTGTCTAGTTGCTGGTCTTAGTGTCTAGTCCTTTAGAGTTTCGAGTTATGTTCACAAGTAGTCACGCCGCCGCCGCATCATCATCATCACCACTGCGATATACCACCATCATCGCCACCGCTGCCATATGCCACCATCGTCATAACCGCTGTCATATACCACCATCGTCATCGCCGCTGCCATATACCACATATCCACTGCCATCACGATAATCTGAGTCCACCTCCATCACAGATTCGCCACCAATCCGTGTTCCACCGCCCTACATATATTCGCCACCAGTCTGAGTTCCACCAGATTCATCTCCCACCAGTCCTAGTCCGAGTCCAGTATTTGTTGCATTGCTTTCGAGTTCCAGATCACACGATACTTCGAGTTGTGATAGAGTAGGACTCCCGAGATTCCGTGATACCCGCACTAGAAAAATAGTTCCAGTTAAAAAAACTAAGTCTGGAAAATTCTGGCTAGGCAGTTTTTAGACCATTTGTAGACTTTTTCGAAAAAAATTGTTGCGGAGCAAAAAAAGAGAGGAAAAAAGTGTCAAAAAAAGAAAAAAAGAGAAAAAAAAATCAAAGTGTGCTCCTCCCTTGTTTACGTGCAGCGCCGTGATTTTGTTAGTGTTCTAGGCTCGCGTCTCTAGCACGGTCTAGCCTAGGACCAGCACAGTACCGTCGTTGAGCGTTTATTCAACTTTGCATCTCTGAATTGATTATTGCTGACCCTTTTTGCTACCATATTATAAGTCTTCCTAGCTTCAAATACATCTACGTCATGCTCTTTGTCTCTCCCTGGTAATCACCTTATCCTAGCTTTGAGAGTTTTGACTACGACGGTTGCCGATCACTGCCTGCTGCTGAGTAAGAACTGGTAAGAATTTGAGATTTGCTTGATGGATTTGTGACACCCACCGCCACCTCTTGTTAGTAGTCTGTAGGATCATATTCTTGTGTGTTTCTATTGCTGCTAACTATGGCAGGATCACAAGTGGACGAGACTGACTGGGAGAACATGACGAATAAGGAGTTGCGTGATAAATTTTAGCAAATGATGAGTGGACAGATGCAAGATGTGCTAAACAGATTTGAAGAGGCCATGGAGAAGATAGATGGCATGGAGAAGACATTCGAAACAAAGCTCGATAACAAGTTTAATGAATTGCTCGCGCGTCTTCCACCACCACCACCGGCTGCACCTAACGCACCTCTACACAACAACAATAACAACAACAACGACAACAACAACAGCAGCAACAATAACGTTGCCTTCCAAATCAAGTGGGACCAGCACAGCGCATTCCCATTGACCCTGGGCAAAATTCTGGTGTCGTTGTTGATGCTTCTGTAGCTCCTACTACTACTATAGAGGTGGAGGACCATTACGAGGATGAGGTTGATCAAAATCAGAATTACGTGTAACCACCAGCACCACCACCACCAGGTCGTCCTCAGGTATATCATCGCAATGGTAGGGCTGCCCCACCACCTGAGGTACGAGATCATGACCTTTTTCCTAAACTAAAGTTGAATATTCCACCATTTGAGGGTAGATATGTTCCTGATATATATCTTACTTGGGAGTTAGAAATTGAACAACATTTTATATGTTTACAATATCCCGAGGAGATACGTGTTCCTGCTGTTGTTTGTGCTTTCACTAGTTTTGCATGTGTTTGGTGGTCTGAACATTGTAGATTATATCCTATTCCAGCTACTTGGTCTACTTTGAAAACTGCTATGCGTACTCGTTGGGTTCCACCATATTATCAACGTGAATTACTTCAAAAATTGCAGCGTTTAAGACAAGGAAAAAATTCTGTAGAAGAATATTATCAGGAATTACAAACTGGCATGATTAGATGTGGTATTGTTGAGGAGAATGAAGCTATGCTTGCACATTTTATGGGTGGATTAAATAGAGAGACTCAGACCATTCTAGAGTATAAGGAGTATAATAATATCACTCGTTTATTCCATCTTGCTTGTAAAGCTGAACGTGAAGTGCAGGATCGATAGGCATTGGCGCGAACTAACTTTTCTGCAGGTCGATCTTCATCATGGACACTACGTGCATCCTCTACTTCCACTACACCAGCACCTCCATCAGGTGCCACCTCCAGCCGTGATACAAGAAAGCAGGCACAACCACCACTATCTCCCAAGAGCACACCTGTCGGGCCTGCACAAAGCTCTTCTTCTTCCATGGCATCAACAGGGCACACAAGTGATATTATTTGTCGTCATTGTAAGGGAAGAGGACATTTTGCGAGAGAATGCAAATCTCAGCATGTGATGATTGCTACTGAGGATGGTGGGTATGAGTCCGCTAGTGACTATGATGAGGAGACTTTGGCTCTTATTACACGTGAAGAACACGGTGGAGATGATTCTGATCATGAGACGCAATACATGTCTCCTGAAGATGCTCACAGGTATGAATGTTTAGTTTCTCAACGTGTTTTGAGTGTGCATGTCACACAAGCTGAGCAAAATCAGAGGCATAATTTGTTCCATATAAAGGGAGTTGTGAAGGAACGTTCTGTTCGCGTCATCATAGATGGAGGGAGCTGCAACAACTTGGCTAGCATGGAGATGGTGGAGAAGCTATCTCTCACCACAAGACCACATCCACATCCTTACTACATCCAATGGTTCAACAACATCGGCAAGGTTAAGGTAACACGTACTATTCGTGTGCATTTTAGTATCTCTACATATGTTGATTATGTTGACTGTGATGTGGTACCCATGCAAGCATGTTCCTTATTACTTGGTAGACCATGGCAATTTGATAAAAATTCTGTACACCATGGTAGAAATAATCAGTATACTCTTGTGCATAAGGATAACCATATTACTTTGCTTCCTATGACTCCTGAATCCATTTTGAAAGATGATATTAATAGAGCTAATAAAGCAAAACAAGAGAAAAATAAGAGTGAAAATTAGATTGTGGCAAAAGAATTTGAGCAACAAATGAAACCTAATAATAAACCATCCAGTGTTGCTTCTGAAATTAAATTTAAAAGTGCATGTTTAATTGCCACAAAATATGATATTGATGAGCTAGATTTCAGCAAATCTGTTTTCTATGCTTTTGTGTGCAAAGAGGCATTATTTTCATTCGAAGACGTGCCTTCCTCTTTGCCCCTGCTGTCACTAACATTTTGCAGGAGTTCACTGACGTCTTTCCACAAGACGTGCCACCTGGATTATGTGACGCCCCCGATTCAATCGTACACTAATCATACACGCAAACGTGTACGATCAAGATCAGGGACTCATGGGAAGATATCACAACACAACTCTACAAATAAAATAAGTCATACAAGCATCATATTACAAGCCAGGGGCCTCGAGGGCTCAAATACAAGAGCTCGATCATAGATGGGTCAGCGGAAGCAACAATATCTGAGTACAGACATAAGTTAAACAAGTTTGCCTTAAGAAGGCTAGCACAAACTGGGATACAGATCGAAAGAGGCGCAGGCCTCCTGCCTGGGATCCTCCTAAACTACTCCTGGTCGTCGTCAGCGGGCTGCACGTAGTAGTAGGCACCTCCAGTGTAGTAGAAGTCGTCGTCGACGGTGGCGTCTGGATCCTGGGCTCCAACATCTGGTTGCGACAACAAGGTAGAAGGGAAAGGGGGAAAAGAGGGAGAAAGCAACCGTGAGTACTCATCCAAAGTACTCTCAAGCAAGGAGCTACACTACATATGCATGGGTAAATGTGTAAAGGGCCATATCGGTGGACTGAACTACAGAATGCCAGAATAAGAGGGGGATAGCTAATCATGTCGAAGACTACGCTTCTGGCCACCTCCATCTTGCAGCATGTAGAAGAGAGTAGATGGTAAGTTCACCAAGTAGCATCGTGTAGCATAATCCTAACCGATGATCCTCCCCTCGTCGCCTTGTGAGAGAGCGATCACCAATTGTATCTGGCACTTGGAAGGGTGTGTTTTATTAAGTATCCGGTTCTAGTTGTCATAAGGTCAAGGTACAACTCCAAGTCGTCCTGTTACCGAAGATCACGGCTATTCGAATAGATTAACTTCCCTTCAGGGGTGCACCACATAACCCGACACGCTCGATCCCATTTGGCCGGACACACTTTCCTGGGTCATGCCCGACCTCGGAAGATCAACACATCGCAGCCCTACCTAGGCACAATAGAGAGGTCAGCACGCCGGTCTAAATCCTATGGCGCAGGGGTCGTGGCCCATCGCCCATTGCACACATGCACGTTGCGTACGCGGCCGATGAGCAGACCTAGCCTCCCTTATACAAGAGTAGGCGTTCCAGTCCAACCCGGCGCACGCCGCTCAGTCACTGACGTCATGGAGGCTTCGGCTGATGCCACGATGTCGAGTGCCCATAACTGTCCCCGCGTAGATGGTTAGTGCGTATAGGCCAGTAGCCAGACTCAGATCAAATACCAAGATCTCATTAAAAGTGTTATCTTGAAATAACCGCGAACGCCGACCAGGGCCAGGCCCACCTCTCTCCTAGGTGGTCTCAACCTGCCCTGTCGCTTCACCACAAAGATCCACAAAGAGGGCCGTCGGGACAAACGTCCTTTCGGACCCAATCCGTGGATCACTCGCGGGTACTCCTACGAGCCGACCCGTCTTTAGTCACCATAAGTATCATACATTATGTATATGTATATACCCATGATCAACTCCCGAGTGATCACGGCCCGATAGTATAGCATGGCAGACGGACAAGAATGTATGGCCACTGATGATAAACTAGCATCCTATACTAAGCATTAGGATTGCAGGTAAAGGTAACAGCAGTAGTAGCAAGGACAGGCTATGCATCAGGATAGGATTAACGGAAAGCAGTAACATGCTACACTACTCTAATGCAAGCAGTATAGAGGAGAGTAGGTGATATCTGGTGATCAAGGGGGGGGGCTTGCCTGGTTGCTCTGGCAAGAGAGAGGGGTCGTCAACACCGTAGTCGTACTAGGTAGCAGCGACGTCGGTCTCGGTGTCTAGCGAGAGAAGAGGGGGAAGAAACAATAAATATAATGCAAAAAAATGCATGATGATGCATGACATGACAAAGCGTGATGCTAGGTGTGCCCTAACGCGGTACGAGGTGGTACCGGTGAAGGGGGGAAACATCCGGGAAAATATCCCCGGTGTTTCGTGTTTTCGGACAGAGGAGCCGGAGGGGGAAAGTTGCGTGTTTGCTATGCTAGGGATGCGCGGCGGACGAACGAGCTGCGTATCCGGATTCGTCTCGTCGTTCTGAGCAACTTTCATGTAGAAGGTATTTCCATCCGAGTTACGGATTAAAAGATATGATTTTCTAATGATTTAAATCATTTATTGGAATTTACTTATTTAACATAAAGGAATTATGACATCAGAATGATGCAATGCTGACGTCAGCTGGTCAACAGGTCGGCTGACCAGTCAAAGCAGACAGGTGGGTCCAGTGGGACCCACATGTCATTGACAGGGTACTAACAGGGGGTTTAGACTAATTAATTGGGTTAATTAAGGGCGTGGGCCCATCCTGTCAGTGAGTGCTTAGACTAATTTAATTATTTTTATTTATAAAATTGTTTTAGTTATTTAAAAGGGCGGTGGGGCCCAGGCGTCAGCGAGACAGAAGGCGGCCACGTCAGCGTTGACCTGGTCAACAGGTCAACTGGGCCTCTGGGACCCACTGGCAGTGACCTAGGGGTGGACCCCACGCATGCCACGTCAGCTGGCCAGTGTTTAGATGCCGGCGAGTTCGTTTTCACGGCGGCGCGGCTTGGGCGAGCGTCGGGTTTCGTCTGTAGGCCACCGAAATGGGCGGGACCAGTCGCATTCGAACGGCAAGACGACGGCGGAGCGAATGGTGGTGGTTGCGGAGGCTGTGCTTGCCAGAGTCGAGCGCTACGGGCTCATCGGCGGCGAGGTGGTTCGGGCGTGAGACGAATACGGCGACACAGCGTGCTTCGGGGCTAACGGGAAGGCTAGGGTGGAGCTGCGCGACACACTGAGCACAAAGGACTCGGCCCCTTAACCATTTGGTCACCGGAAGGGCGCCGACGACGCGCGCAGGCGGCGGCGTAGTCGGGTCCCCGACGGGAAACACGCTAAGAGGCACGGGGAGGCTAGTGCGCGGGCGCGTAGGGCTCGCAGGAGCTCGATGCTGGGCCCGAACGAGCTCGACGGCATATGTGGCCGCGGCGGTGTAGTGCATGGCGGCGACCAAAGCTCAGCAATGGCGGCAGCTGGCTACAGAGCGCTAGGGGGCCAACAAGGAGCAGCAGGGGGAGGAGAAGCTCACCGTGCGGCACGCAAGGTGGCCCGTGGTGGTTTAGTAGCAGCAGAGTCGACAGCGCTCGTCAGAGACGCGTCGGGGATCCGAGGAAGAAGACGAGGCCGGGGCAGTGTTCGTGGGCGTTCGGCGTCCTGCGGCTCGTCGGGGAGGCGTAATCGAGGGAGAGGGAGCGAGCAGACACGTCGGAGAGGTGCGGAGGTCGCGGTGGCCGCAAGTTCTACGGCGGCGAGGCCATGGCAGTGCTCGGTTGCAGCGGGGAACGAGGGGAGGAGCGAGGTGGATCTGAGGGGAGAGGGAGGCGCAGGGACCGAGAGGGCGAGCGTGGGGCGAGTGGGAGGCGGGATCGAGGAGGCGGGGGCGTGGCGGCCTTATCCTCTCCTCGACACCGGCGAGGGGGTCCGGTGGCGACGCGCCCTTGTTCCGACCCGGGTCGGGGGAACAGGGAAGGGGACGAGGCATGGGAGTGAGGCCGGGTGTGGCCATCTGGGCCAGGTGGGCCGGCCGACCTGTGAGCTGGGTCGCCTGGTCCAGGGGGCTTCCCTTTTTGTTTATTTTTGTAATTTCTTTCTTTTATTTATTTTCTTTTCTGTTTTATTTCATTTTAAAGTATTTAGGCATTTTCTAAAAATGTGTTTACTTCACCATAATTACCAGTGCAATATTTGGCACTGACCGAACATTTTTGTTTCAACTTTTAAAAACTTTTGTTGTTTGCCATTTTTCTGAACTGATTTTTGAATCGGTTTGAACTAATAAAAATTTAGCAACAGTAATCACAGATGACATGGCATCATTAGGAGAGTTTTACTGTAGCCTAATTATCCGGGCGTTACAAATCTCCTCCACTACAAGAAATCTCGTCCCGAGATTTTAGGAGGTAGAAGGAAACAGTGCGGGGTATTCATCACACAGGCGATCCTCGCGTTCCCAAGTGGCTTTGTCTTCAGAGTGATTCGACCACTGGACTTTGAGGAACTTGATCGCCTTCTGACATGTGCGGCGTTCAGCTTGGTCAAGAATGCGGACCGGATGCTCTTTATAGGAGAGGTCATGTTGCAATTCGAGCACTTCATGATCCGCTGCTCGGATCGGATCCTTGAAGCAACGGCGGAGTTGTGACACATGGAACACATCGTGAACCTGAGAAAGGTTTGGCGGAAGCTCCAGTTGATATGCCACTTTTCCACGCCTTTCGAGAATAGTGAATGGGCCAATATAGCGAGGAGCTAGCTTGCCCTTGATCCCGAAGCGGTGAGCACCCTTCATTGGTCTAACTCGAAGATAGGCCTTTTCGCCAGGTTGATAGATCATGTCTTTATGATGACGGTCATAATTACTCTTTTGACGTGACTGAGCAGTCTTGAGATTCTCGCGAATAATGTGAACTTGTTCTTCGGCCTGTTGGATAATATCCGGACCGAAGAGTGGACGTTCCCCAGTTTCTGACCAGTTCAGAGGGGTTCGACACTTTCGTCCATATAGCACTTCGAAGGGGTACATCTTCAGACTAGCTTGATAGCTATTATTATAAGAGAACTCGGCATATGGAAGAGATTCCTCCCATTTCTTATCAAAGGAAATTACACAAGCTCGAAGCATGTCTTCGAGAACTTGGTTGACACGTTCAACTTGTCCTTGCGACTGAGGATGAAATGCCGTACTGAACGACAGATGAGTTCTCATAGCTTCTTGGAAACTTGCCCAAAATCTTGAAGTGAATAAGCTGCCATGGTCTGAACTGATAACCAGTGGAATACCGTGAAGTGAAACAATTCTTGACATGTAGAGAGTAGCAAGCTGACTAGAAGTGATTGTCTCTTTGACCGCCAAAAAATGCGCAACTTTAGAAAGCCGGTCAATGACGACAAGAATAGCATCATTACCTTTCTGCGATTTGGGAAATCCAGTGACGAAGTCCATTTCAACATGGTCCCATTTCCATTCAGGAATAGAGATAGGTTGCAGAGTTCCAACAGGCCTTTGATGCTCTGCTTTGATACGGCGGCAAACGTCACACTCAGCAACATAACGAGCAATGTCCTGCTTCATATTAGACCACCAGAATCTTTGGCGGATGTCTTGGTACATCTTTGTACTACCAGGATGAATAGACAAAGGCGTATCATGAGCTTCTTTTATAACCTCTTTAGTCTAATCCAGGTTTTTCCTCGAACATGGTACCACTAGGCGGCCTTTGAAGTACAAGGCGCCATCATCAGTGATAGAGAAGAAGGAGGGCTTTCCTTCTGCTAGATGACGTTTAATCTTTTGGACTTCAGAGTCATAACCTTGAATAGTCTTTATACCAGCTACGAGATCTGGTACGGTAGCCAGGGTATTTAGAGAACCCTTAGTAACAACACGAAGATTCATCTTCTGAAACTCTGGGGGAGGGGGCGAGTGCTCCAGGAGGAACAATATGAAGGTTCAGCTTTCTAAATTCTTCGACAAGCGAGGGCTGAACTTTGTGAACCTGGACGTGATTGCAGTAAGACTTGCGGCTCAAGGCATCAGCCATTACATTAGCCTTGCCGGGGTATAGGATATACCCACATCAAAGTCTGCAACAGTCTCCATCCATCTCTGCTGACGGAGGTTCAGATCTGGCTAAGTAAATAGATACTTTAGACTTTGGTGGTCGGTGAAGATTTTGCAACGATTACCGAGAAGGTAATGTCGCCACTGCTTCAGTGCATGAATGACAGCAGCAAGCTCGAGGTCGTGAACTGGGTAGTTTTCTTTGTGAGGGCGCAGTTGATGAGAGGCATAAGCAATCACTCTGCGCTCTTGCATTAGGACACATCCTAATCCTTGACGGGAAGCGTCACAGTAAATGACGAAGTCCTTCTTAGTATCAGGTGGAGCAAGCACTAGGGCAGAAGTCAACTTGTCTTTGAGCGCCTGGAAACTTTCCTGACACTTGTCTGTCCAGTCGAACTTGACACCCTTATGCATCAGATTAGTCAGAGGCCTGGCAATCTTGGAGAAGTTCTCGACGAATCGACGACAATAGCTGGCAAGACCGAGAAAACTTCGGACTTGCTTGACATTCTTCGAAGGAGTCCAATCGAGAATAGCCTAAACTCGTTCAGGGTTGACGGCAATACCATCCTTGGAGATGACATGCCCAAGATAGGTTACTTCGGGGAGCCAGAATTCACACTTGGAATACTTAGCATACAGTTGATGCTCTCGAAGCTTTTCCAGCACAAGACGAAGATGTTCAGCATGTTCTTCCTCGTTCTTGGAAAATACAAGGATATCGTCCAGATAAACCACGACGAACTTGTCGAGGTAATCCATGAATATATAGTTCATCAGACGAGAGAAGGTGGCGGGAGCATTCGTTAAGCCGAATGACATGACGGTGTACTCGTATGACCCATACCGAGTCACGAAGGTGGTTTTTGGGATGTCCTCTTCACGAACACGGATCTGGTGGTAACCCAACCTCAAGTCAAGTTTGGAAAACACTGATGAGCCAGCCAGTTGATCATAAAGATCATTGATCCGAGGAAGAGGGTATTTATTCTGAATGATAGCTTGGTTTATAGGACGGTAGTCTTCGACTAATCGGTTTGTCCCATCCTTCTTCTTAACAAAGAGAGAAGGTGCTCCCCAAGGAGAGCAACTTGGGCGAATGAAACCTTTGACAAGAGATTTGTTGATTTCCTCCTTAAGCTCAGTGAGTTCATGCGGCGGCATCTTGTAGGGTCGTTTAGCTATAGGGGTGGTGCCGGGTTTCAAGTCGATGATGAATTCGACAGCTCTAGCAGGGGGAATCCCTGGAAGTTCTTCTGGGAAGACATCTTGGAATTCACGAATGACGGAAATGTTTTCAATGCCCTTGAGTGGTGCAGTGTTCAACGCATTCAAGGCATAAAGCCGTGCCTCGGCGTTCTGAACTAGATGAGCTTGGTAAGCTATTATTTCGTCAGAAGGGTGTAGCAGATGGATGACCTTAGTGGCGCAAACTATAGAAGCAGTATGCGCTTTCAACCAATCCATTCCCAGAATGAGGTCGATGTTAGACGACTTCAGGATAATGGGAGAGGCATAGAATTCCAACCCTTCGATTTCCACGGGGACATCGATCCAACCAGTGAGGTTTGACATTGTCCCACGGGGGTTTTTACCAATACCGAAGTGTTCATCTCCTCACATTTAACGTCATGCTTGTATGCAAAATCTTCTGACATGAATGAATGCGATGCTCCTGAATCGAATAAAACAGATGCAGGTACTAAATTTACGAGGAGGGTACCCATCACGGTAGCAGGCTGGTCTAGAACTTCATTGAGATCAACGTGGTTGGCATGAACATGACCATAAGACCTGGCATTGTTGTTGCGAGGTTGGTTGTTGCCACGGCTAGCTGCAGGGAGGGCCAGTTGATTCTGGTTCTGGTTGCATTCCCTAGCACGGTGTCCTGGTTGACCACACCTGAAGCACAGACCATTATTGGGAGTGGGAACAGGAGCTTGTGGTGGTGGAGCTGGAAGCCTTGGCTGCCTAGTTGGAGGAGCAGGCAGACGAGGTGCGGCATAGGACTGCCTTGGGGCAAGTGCAGTTGGCTGGTACATACTGTTGGGAATCCATATCTTACGCTTCTACGAAGACGGGCTCGAAGATGAGCCCGTGTCACGGTTGCGCCTGTGAGAGCTATGGTATTCTTGCAGACCAGTTTCGACATTGATGGCCTTGTTCACCAGGGTGGCGAAATCAGCGAAGTCATGCGCTAGAAGTGCGAGCTTGATATCAGCTTGAAGACCATCACGGAACTTCTCATGTCTGCGCGCATTGGTTGCAATGTCTTCTTCAGCATAGCGGGACAGATCCAGAAACTCCCGCTGATAAGCTTCCACAGTTTTGTTGCCTTGGGTGAGGCTGCGGAACTCGCGCTTCTTACGGTACATGACTCCCTGAGGAATGAAGCGAGCACGGAAAGCAGCTTGGAAGTCTGGCCAGGTGATGATTGTTCCAACTGGCAAAGTACGCCTGTGGTTGTCCCACCATTGAGCAGCGGGTCCCTTCAGGAAGAAGGAAGCAAAGGTGACATAGCTGGCAGGCACTACATCAGCAGACTCCATCTCATAGGTGATGTCACGGAGCCAGTCATCAGCATCCAGAGGCTGAGTTGAGCTGCGGTACACAGTTGGGTTCAGGCGCATGAAATCCTACGGAGTTACTGGAGTCGGCTGCTGGTTCATATTGGGGCGAGGAAACTGAGCCATCATATTCTCCATGAACTGACGATTCATGTCAAGCTGTTGGATCATACCAGTCATGTACTCAGGAGGTGGTGAGGCGTTGCCACCATGACCACGACCACCTGGTCTAACCATCCTGCTAATATATAACAGGGGTAGTTCAGCATTGAGAAATTTGCAAAGACAAGAATCATTCATGATGAAACATGCACAACGAAAGCAACACGATAGATCCTACATAGTAGTCGGCATATCTTACAAAAGAGATCATGCATAGAGTTCGGTACACAGAGTTCAGTACATAGTCTAAGACATCATAGGCGGCACGCAGGCTCGCGGCGAGTGCATCTAACACTAACAAGCAAGTCTACATCAGTCCCACGCGGTACTGCGGAGGTAGCTGTAGCCTGAAAGCTGGTAGTGTGGCATCGGGAACTCCACGTTGGCAACCTGGGGGCCGCGGGTACTCTGGTGCAGAACCCGACGCTCAAGTGGCAGAAGAGGACCAAGTGCGGGAGAGTAGCCTCCCACATCTGGCCAACCGACGCCCTGGGGCATCACGGTCCTGGCTGGGTAGATCGCAGAATGTGGTAGCTCTCTGGATCCGACAAAGGGGTGCAACATCGTCAAAGCACGGTAAAGGTGCTGACGAGTGGTGTACAACTCGTGGCGAAGAGCTCGGTTAGCTCGATCCAGCCCATTAGCATGCAGAACCAAGTTCTGATGGTAGAAGGGCTCTCGGGTGACAGTGGAGTAGGTAGCAGTGTAGTAACCCTCCGCACCGACATCGGATGCGATAGCAATGTGCCTGAAGGGGGAGGTGTCCAACTCCTGATACTCTCCACGAAGATGTGTCACAGCAACATAAGCAGCATCGTGGACCGCCATATCGATAGTCACTCCAACACCATGAGCAGTGTGCAGCACGATGGTGGAGTCATACTCCTGAGAGTAGAGGTGGACGATGGCACGGTACTGCTCTTGGTTGAAGTCCTGATACTCCTCATAGACGGTATACTCAGGGTGCCAGCGATAACCCAGATAGGTCATCATCTTAACCAACACAACAGGTGATCCTGAGGCACCAATGGTCGTCGTGTGGCGCACGACCTGCCTCGTGGGTTCCATCTGAAAACAAAGATGTTTTCACAGGAGTCAAATGACAATGTGGATAATGTTCAAATACTACTCTAAAGAATAGCTAGGGCTTATCCAACTTTGGGGTGAACGTGGTCACGGGATCCTAGTGTTAGGGTTAGTAAAATCGTTTAACCCGAGTAGGAGAGAGTTTAGAGTCCCAGAGTAAGGATCGAGGAGTAAAAGATCCTAATACCACCCAGATGGCGACGTGGGCCCGTAAGGCACACATCCATGTTAGTAAAAGTTTTTTGTAATGTCTAGACTCAACTTCGGCCAACGAGTGTGGAAGGGGGATTCCTACAGGCAGTCGACTCTGATACCAACTTGTGGCGCCCCCGATTCAATCGTACACTAATCATACACGCAAACGTGTACGATCAAGATCAGGGACTCATGGGAAGATATCACAACACAACTCTACAAATAAAATAAGTCATACAAGCATCATATTACAAGCCAGGGGCCTCGAGGGCTCAAATACAAGAGCTCGATCATAGATGGGTCAGCGGAAGCAACAATATCTGAGTACAGACATAAGTTAAACAAGTTTGCCTTAAGAAGGCTAGCACAAACTGGGATACAGATCGAAAGAGGCGCAGGCCTCCTGCCTGGGATCCTCCTAAACTACTCCTGGTCGTCGTCAGCGGGCTGCACGTAGTAGTAGGCACCTCCAGTGTAGTAGAAGTCGTCGTCGACGGTGGCGTCTGGATCCTGGGCTCCAACATCTGGTTGCGACAACAAGGTAGAAGGGAAAGGGGGAAAAGAGGGAGAAAGCAACCGTGAGTACTCATCCAAAGTACTCTCAAGCAAGGAGCTACACTACATATGCATGGGTAAATGTGTAAAGGGCCATATCGGTGGACTGAACTACAGAATGCCAGAATAAGAGGGGGATAGCTAATCATGTCGAAGACTACGCTTCTGGCCACCTCCATCTTGCAGCATGTAGAAGAGAGTAGATGGTAAGTTCACCAAGTAGCATCGTGTAGCATAATCCTAACCGATGATCCTCCCCTCGTCGCCTGTGAGAGAGCGATCACCGGTTGTATCTGGCACTTGGAAGGGTGTGTTTTATTAAGTATCCGGTTTTGGTTGTCATAAGGTCAAGGTACAACTCCAAGTCGTCCTATTACCGAAGATCATGGCTATTCGAACACGCTCGATCCCATTTGGCCGGACACACTTTCCTGGATCATGCCCAGCCTCGGAAGATCAACAAGTCGCAGCCCTACCTAGGCACAACAGAGAGGTCAGCACGCCGGTCTAAATCCTATGGCGCAGGGGTCTGGGCCCATCGCCCATTGCACACCTGCACGTTGCGTACGCGGACGGTGAGCAGACCTAGCCTCCCTTATACAAGAGTAGGCGTTCCAGTCCAACCCGGCACGCGCCGCTCAGTCACTGACGTCATCAAGGCTTCGGCTGATACCACGACGTCGAGTGCCCATAACTGTCCCCGCATAGATGGTTAGTGCGTATAGGCAAGTAGCCAGACTCAGATCAAATACCAAGATCTCGTTAAACGTGTTATCTTGAAATAACCGCGAACGCCGACCAGGGCCCGGCCCACCTCTCTCCTAGGTGGTCTCAACCTGCCCTGTCGCTTCGCCACAAAGATCCACACAGAGGGCCGTCGGGACAAACGTCCTTTCGGACCCAATCCGTGGATCACTCGCGGGTACTCCTACGAGCCGACCCGTCTTTAGTCACCATAAGTATCATATATTATGTATATGTATATACCCGTGATCAACTCCCGAGTGATCACGGCCCGATAGTATAGCATGGCAGACGGACAAGAATGTATGTCCACTGATGATAAACTAGCATCCTATACTAAGCATTAGGATTGCAAGTAAAGGTAACAACAGTAGTAGCAAGGACAGGCTATGCATCAGGATAGGATTAATGGAAAGCAGTAACATGCTACACTACTCTAATGCAAGAAGTATAGAGGAGAGTAGGCGATATCTGGTGATCAAGGGGGGCTTGCCTGGTTGCTCTAGCAAGAGAGAGGGGTCGTCAACACCGTAGTCGTACTGGGTAGCAGCGGCGTCGGTCTCGGTGTCTAGCGAGAGAAGAGGGGGAAGAAACAATAAATATAATGCAAAAAAATGCATGACGATGCATGACATGACAAAGCGTGATGCTAGGTGTGCCCTAACGCGGTACGAGGTGGTACCGGTGAAGGGGGGAAACATCCGGGAAAATATCCCCGGTGTTTCGTGTTTTCGGACAAAGGAGCCAGAGGAGGAAAGTTGCGTGTTTGCTATGCTAGGGATGCGCGGCAGACGAACGGGCTGCGTATCCAGATTCGTCTCGTCGTTCTGAGCAACTTTCATGTAGAAAGTATTTCCATCCGAGTTACGGATTAAAAGATATGATTTTCTAAAGATTTAAATCATTTATTGGAATTTACTTATTTAACAAAAAGGAATTATGACATCAGCATGATGCAATGCTGACGTCAGCTGGTCAACAGGTCGGCTGACCAGTCAAACCAGACAGGTGGGTCCAGTGGGACCCACATGTCATTGATAGGGTACTAACAGGGGGGTTTAGACTAATTAATTGGGTTAATTAAGGGCGTGGGCCCATCCTGTCAGTGAGTGCTTAGACTAATTTAATTATTTTTATTTATAAAATCGTTTTAGTTATTTAAAAGGGCGGTGGGGCCCAGGCGTCAGCGAGACAGAAGGCGGCCGCGTCAGCGTTGACCTGGTCAACAGGTCAATTGGGCCCCTGGGACCCACTGGCAGTGACCCAGGGTTGGACCCCACGCATGCCACGTCAGCTGGCCGGCGTTTAGACGCCGGCGAGTATGTTTTCGCGGCGGCGCGGCTTGGGCGAGCGTCGGGTTTTGTCTGTAGGCCACCAAAATGGGCGGGACCGGTCGCATTCGAACGACAAGACGACGGCGGAGCGAATTGTGGTGGTTGTGGAGGCTGTGGTGGCCAGAGTCGAGCGCTACAGGCTTGTCGGCGGCGAGGTGGTTCAACCGTGAGACGAAGACAGCGACGTAGCGCGCTTCGGGGCTAACGGGAAGGCTAGGGTGGAGCTGCGCGACACGCTGAGCACAAAGGGCTCGGCCCCTTGACCATTTGGTCACCGGAAGGGTGGCGGTGACGCGCGCAGGCGGCGGCGCAGTCGGGCCCTGATAGAAACACGCTAAGAGGCACGGGGAGGCTAGTGCGCGGGCGCGTAGGGCTCGCAGGAGCTCGATGCTGGGCCCGAACGAGCTCGACGGCATCTGTGGCCGCGACAGTGTAGTGCATGGCGGCGACTAGAGCTCAGAAACGGTGACAGCTGGCTACAGAGCGCTAGGGGGCTAATGAGGAGCAGCAGGGGGAGGAGAAGCTCACCGTGCGGCACGCAAGATGGCCCGTGGTGGTTTAGTAGCAGCAGAGTCGACGGCGCTCGTCGGAGACGCGTCGGGGATTCGAGGAAGAAGACGAGGCCGGGGCAGCGTTCGTGCGCGTCCGGCGTCCTGCGGCTCGTCAGGCGTCCTGCGGCTCGTCAGGGAGGTGTAGTCGAGGGAGAGGGAGCGAGCGGACACGTCGGAGAGGTGCGAAGGTCGCGGTGGCCGCGAGTTCTACGGCGGGGAGGCCATGGCGGTGCTCGGTTGCAGTGGGGAACGAGGGGAGGAGCGAGGTGGATCTGAGGGGAGAGGGAGGCGCAGGGGACCGAGAGGGCGAGCGTGGGGGCGAGTGGGGGGCGGGATCGAGGAGGCGGGGGCGTGGCGGCCTTATCCTCTCCTCGACACCGGCGAGAGGGTCCGGTGGCGACGCGCCCCTGTTCCGACCCGGGTCGGGGGAACAGGGAAGGGGACGAGGCAGGGGAGTGAGGCCGGGTGTGGCCGGCTGGGCCAGGTGGGCCGGTCGCTGTGAGCTAGGTCGTCTGGTCCAGGGGGCTTCCCTTTTTTTGTAATTTCTTTCCTTTATTTATTTTGTTTTCTGTTTTATTTCATTTGAAAGTATTTAGGCATTTTCTAAAAATGTGTTTACTTCACCATAATTACCAGTGCAATATTTGGCACTGACCGAAAATTTTTGTTTCAACTTTTAAAAACTTTTGTTGTTTGCCATTTTTCTGAACTGATTTTTGAATCGGTTTGAACTAATGAAAGTTTAGCAACAGTAATCATAGATGATATGGCATCATTAGGAGAGTTTTACTGTAGCCTAATTATCCGGGCGTTATAGATTACCACCTATTCGAAGGATTGAGCATAAAATTGACTTAATTCCCGGTGCATCATTATCCAACCGTGCACCATACCGTACCAATCCAGAAGAGATGAAGGAGATTATGCGTCAAGTACAAGAGCTGTTCGACAAAGGTTATATACGCGAATCCCTTAGTCCTTGTGTTGTTCCTATCATTTTAGTGCCGAAAAAGGATGGTACGTCGCGTATGTGTGTTCATTGTAGATGCATTAATAATATTACTATTCGTTATCATCATCCTATTCCTAGGATAGATGATATGCTTGATGAATTGAGTGGCGTATGTGCGTTGATTGTAGAGGCATTAATAATATTACTATTCGTTATCGTCATCCTATTCCTAGGCTAGATGATATGCTTGATGAATTGAGTGGTTCTACAATATTCTCCAAAGTTGATTTGCGTAGTGGATACCATCAAATTCGTATGAAATTGGGAGATGAATGGAAAACATCATTTAAAACTAAGTTTGGATTATATGAGTGGTTAGTCATGCCTTTTGGGTTAATTAATGCACCTAGTACTTTCATGAGATTAATGAACGAAGTTTTACGTGCTTTCATTGGACGATTTGTGGTAGTTTACTTTGATGACATATTGATTTATAGCAAATCCTTGGAGGAACATTTGCAACATTTATGTGCTGTTTTTATTGATCTACGTGATGCACGTTTGTTTGGTAACCTTGGGAAGTGCACCTTTTGCATCGACCGAGTATCTTTTCTTGGCTATGTTGTTACTCCACAGGGAATTGAAGTTGATAAAGCCAAGATTGAAGCTATTGAGAGTTGGCCGCAACCCAAAACGGTCACACAAGTGAGGAGTTTCCTTGGCCTCGCTGGTTTCTATAGGCGTTTTGTGAGAGATTTCAGCACCATTGCTGCACCTCTCAACGAGCTTACAAATAAGGATGTGCCTTTTGTTTGGGGTACCGCACAGGAAAAAGCCTTCATGGTATTGAAAGATAAGTTGACACATGCTCCTTTACTCCAACTTCCTGATTTTAATAAGACTTTTGAGCTTGAATGTGATGCTAGTGGAATTGGATTAGGAGGTGTGTTATTACAAGATGGCAAACCTGTTGCATACTTTTCTGAAAAATTGAGTGGGCCTAGTCTGAACTATTCTACTTATGATAAAGAATTATATGCTCTTGTTCGGACCTTAGAAACATGGCAACATTATTTATGGCCCAAGGAATTTGTTATACATTTTGATCATGAATCTTTGAAACACATTAAAAGTCAAGCAAAACTGAACCATAGACATGCTAAATGGGTTGAATTCATTGAGACTTTCTCTTATGTCATTAAACAAAAGAAGGGTAAAGAAAATTTTATTGCTGATGCATTGTCTCGTCGTTATACTATGCTTTCACAACTTAACTTTAAAATATTTGGTTTGGAGACCATCAAAGATCAATATGTGCATGATGCTGAATTTAAAGATGTATTGCAGAATTGTAAGGAAGGGAGAACTTGGAACAAGTTCGTTCTTAACGATGGATTTGTGTTTCGTGCTAACAAGCTATGCATTCCAGCTAGCTCCGTTCCTCTTTTGTTGTTGTAGGAGGCACATGGAGGAGGATTAATGGGACACTTTGGCATCAAGAAGACGGAGGATATACTTGCTACACATTTCTTTTGGCCAAAGATGAGACGGGATGTTGAACGTTTTGTTGCTCGCTGCACTACATGTCAAAAAGCGAAGTTACGACTCAATCCTCATGATTTATATATGCGTTTGCCTGTACCTAGTGTTCCTTGGGAGGATATATCTATGGAATTTGTTTTAGGTTTACCTCGAACAAAGAAGGGGAGGGATAGCATATTTGTTGTCGTGGATAGCTTTTCGAAAATGGCACACTTTATACCATGTCATAAAAGCGATGATGTTGTTAATGTTGCTGATTTGTTCTTTCGTGAAATTATTCGCTTGCATGGTGTGCCAAATACTATTGTTTCAGATCGTGATACTAAATTTCTTAGCCACTTTTGGAGATGTTTATGGGCTAAGTTGGGGACTAAACTGCTTTTTAGTACTACTTGTCACCCCAAACTGATGGACAAACTAAAGTAGTCAATAGAACATTGTCTACTATGCTTAGGGCTGTTTTGAAGAATAATAAGAAAATATGGGAAGAATGCTTGCCTCATATTGAATTTGCCTATAATCATTCATTGCATTCTACTACTAAGATGTGCCCTTTTGAAATTGTATATGGTTTCCTACCTCGTGCAACTATTGATTTGTTGCCTCTTCCATCTTCGGAGAAGGTTAATTTTGATGCTAAAGAACGTGCTAAATTGATTTTAAAAATGCATGAGTTAACTAAGGAAAACATTGAGCGTCTGAATGCTAAATATAAACTTGCTGAAGATAAGCGTAGAAAACATGTTGTGTTTGCACCTGGAGATCTTGTTTGGTTACATTTGCGTAAGGATATATTTCCTAAATTGTGAAAATCAAAACTAATGCCACGTGCTGATGATCCTTTTAAGGTGTTAGAGAAAATAAATGATAATGCATATAAATTTGAGCTGCCTGCAGATTTTGGGGTTAGTTCCACTTTTAACATTGCAGATTTGAAGCCTTATTTGGGTGAGGAAGATGAGCTTCCGTCGAGGATGGCTTCATTTCAAGAATGGGAGGATGATGATGTTGGAAATATGCCCTAGAGGCAATAATAAAAGCATTATTATTATATTTCCTTGTTCATGATAATTGTCTTTATTCATGCTATAATTGTGTTATCCGGAAATCGTAATACATGTGTGAATAATAGACACCAACATGTCCCTAGTAAGCCTCTAGTTGACTAGCTTGTTGATCAATAGATAGTCATGGTTTCCTGACTATGGGCATTGGATGTCATTGATAACGAGATCACATCATTAGGAGAATGATGTGATGGACAAGACCCAATTCTAAACATAGCACAAGATCGTATAGTTCGTTTGCTAGAGTTTTTCCAATGTCAAGTATCTTTTCCTTAGACCATGAGATCATGTAACTCCCGGATACCGTAGGAGTGCTTTGGGTGTACCAAACGTCACAACGTAACTGGGTGACTATAAAGGTATGCTACGGGTATCTCCGAAAGTGTCTGTTGGGTTGACACGGATCAAGACTGGGATTTGTCACTCCGTATGACGGAGAGGTATCACTGGGCCCACTCGGTAATGCATCATCATTATGAGCTCAAAGTGACCAAGTGTATGGTCACAGGATCATGCATTACGGTACGAGTAAAGTGACTTGCCGGTAACGAGATTGAACAAGGTATTGGGATACCGACGATCGAATCTCGGGCAAGTAGCATACCGATTGACAAAGGGAATTGTATACGGGGTTGCTTGAATCCTCGACATCGCGGTTCATCCGATGAGATCATCGAGGATCATGTAGGAGCCAACATGGGTATCCAGATCCCGCTGTTGGTTATTGACTGGAGAGCGATCTCGGTCATGTCTACATGTCTCCCGAACCCGTAGGGTCTACACACTTAAGGTTCGGTGACGCTAGGGTTGTAGGGATATGTATATGTAGTAACCCAAATGTTGTTCGGAGTCCCGGATGAGATCCCGGACGTCACGAGGAGTTCCGGAATGGTCCGGAGGTAAAGAATTATATATAGGAAGTGCTATTTCGGCCATCGGGACAAGTTTCGGGGTCACCGGTATTGTACCGGGACCACCGGAAGGGTCCCGGGGGTCCACCGGGTGGGGCCACCTGCCCCGAGGGGCCACATGGGCTGTAGGGGTGTGCGCCTTGGCCTACATGGGCCAAGGGCACCAGCCCCAAGAGGCCCATGCGCCTAGGGTTCAAGAAGGGAAGAGTCCCAAAGGGGGAAGGCACCTCCTAGGTGCCTTGGGGAGGAGGGATTCCTCCCTTGGCCGCCGCCCCCCTAGGAGATTGGATCTCCTAGGGCCGGTGCCCCCCCCTTGGCCCTCCTATATATAGTGGGGAGATGGAGGACTTCTCACACCACGCCTTTGGTGCCTCCCTCTCCCTCTCCAACACATCCTCCTCCTCCATAGTGCTTGGCGAAGCCCTGCCGGAGTACTGCAGCTCCACCACCACCACGCCGTCGTGCTGCTGCTGGAGCCATCTTCCTCAACCTCTCCTTCCTCCTTGCTGGATCAAGAAGAAGGAGACGTCACGCTGACCGTACGTGTGTTGAACGCGGAGGTGCCGTCCGTTCGGCGCTAGGATCTCCGGTGATTTGGATCACGTCGAGTACGCCTTCCTCATCCCCGTTCTTTGAACGCTTCCGCGTGTGATCTACAAAGGTATGTAGATGTAATACGATCACTCGTTGCTAGATGAACTCATAGATGGATCTTGGTGAAACCGTAGGAATTTTTTTTGTTTTCTACAACGTTCCCCAACAGTGGTATCAGAGCTAGGTCTATGCGTAGTTCTCTTGCACGAGTAGAACACAATTTGTTGTGGGCATAGATGTTGTCAACTTTCTTGCCGCTACTAGTCTTATCTTGCTTCAGCGGTATTGTGGGATGAAGCGGCCCGGACCAACCTTACATGTACGCTTACGTGAGACCGGTTCCACCGACTAACATGCACAAGTTGCATAAGGTGGCTGGCGGGTGTCTGTCTCTTCCACTTTAGTTGGAGCGGATTCGATGAAAAGGGTCCTTATGAAGGGTAAATAGAAGTTGACAAATCACGTTGTGGCTTTCACGTAGGTAAGAAAACGTTTTTGCTAGAACCCTATTTCAGCCACGTAAAACTTGCAACAACAATTAGAAGACGTCTAACTTGTTTTTGCAGCAAGTGCTTTGTGATATGATATGGCCAAAGTTGTGATGAATGATGAATGATATATATGTGATGTATGAGATGTTCATGCTATTGTAATAGGAATCACGACTTGCATGTCGATGAGTATGACAACCGGCAGGAGCCATAGGAGTTGTCTTTATTTTTTTGTATGACCTGCGTGTCATTGAGAAACGCCATGTAAATTACTTTACTTTATTGCTAAACGCGTTAGCCATAGTAGTAGAAGTAATAGTTGGCGAGCAACTTCATGGAGACACGATGATGGAGATCATGATGATGGAGATCATGGTGTCATGCCGGTGACAAGATGATCATGGAGCCCCAAGATGGAGATCAAAGGAGCTATGTGATATTGGCCATATCATGTCACTATTATTATTTGATTGCATGTGATGTTTATCATGTTTTGCATCTTGTTTACTTAGAACGACGGTAGTAAATAAGATGATCCCTCATGATAATTTCAAGAAAGTGTTCCCCCTAACTGTGCACCGTTGCGACAGTATGTTGTTTCGAAGCACCACGTGATGATCGGGTGTTAGATTCTAACATTCACATACAACGGGTGTAAGACAGATTTACACATGCAAACACTTAGGTTGACTTGATGAGCCTAGCATGTACAGACATGGCCTCGGAACACAGAAGACCGAAAGGTCGAGCATGAGTCGTATAGAAGATACGATCAACATGAAGATGTTCACCGATGTTGACTAGTCCGTCTCACGTGATGATCGGACACGGCCTAGTTAACTCGGATCATGTTATACTTAGATTACTAGAGGGATGTCTATCTAAGTGGGAGTTCATTGTATAATTTGATTAGATGAACTTAATTATCATGAACTTAGTCTAAAATCTTTACAATATGTCTTGTAGATCAAATGGCCAACGTAGTCCTCAACTTCAACGCGTTCCTAGAGAAAACCAAGCTGAAAGACGATGGCAGCAACTATACGGACTGGGTCCGGAACCTGAGGATCATCCTCATAGCTGCCAAGAAAGATTATGTCCTACAAGCACCGCTAGGTGACGCACCCGTCCCACAGAACCAAGACGTTATGAACGCTTGGCAAACACGTGTTGATGACTACTCCCTCGTTCAGTGCGGCATGCTTTACAGCTTAGAGCCGGGGCTCCAAAAGCGTTTTGAGAGACATGGAGCATATGAGATGTTCGAAGAGCTGAAAATGGTTTTTCAAGCTCATGCCCGGGTCGAGAGATATGAAGTCTCCGACAAATTCTTCAGCTGTAAGATGGAGGAAAATAGTTCTGTCAGTGAGCACATACTCACTATGTCTGGGTTACATAACCGCTTGACTCAGCTGGGAGTTAATCTCCCGGATGACGCGGTCATTGACAGAATCCTCCAGTCGCTTCCACCGAGCTACAAGAGCTTTGTGATGAACTTCAATATGCAGGGGATGGAAAAGACCATTCCCGAATTATTTGCAATGCTGAAATCAGCAGAGGTAGAAGTCAAGAAGGAACATCAAGTGTTGATGGTGAATAAAACCACTAAGTTCAAGAAAGGCAAGGGTAAGAAGAACTTCAAGAAGGACGGCAAGGGAGTTGCCGCGCCCGGCAAGCAAGCTGCCGGGAAGAAGCCAAAGAATGGACCCAAGCCCGAGACTGAGTGCTTTTATTGCAAGGGAAGTGGTCACTGGAAGCGGAACTGCCCCAAGTACTTAGCGGACAAGAAGGCCGGCAAAACGAAAGGTATATGTGATATACATGTAATTGATGTGTACCTTACCAGTATTCGTAGTAGCTCCTGGGTATTTGATACCGGTGCGGTTGCTCACATTTGTAACTCAAAACAGGAGCTGCGGAATAAGCGGGGACTGGTGAAGGACGAGGTGACGATGCGAGTCGGGAATGGTTCCAAGGTCAATGTGATCGCCGTCGGCACGCTACCTCTACATTTACCTTCGGGATTAGTTTTAAACCTTAATAATTGTTATTTAGTGCCAGCTTTGAGCATGAACATTGTATCAGGATCTCGTTTAATTCGAGATGGCTACTCATTTAAATCCGAGAATAATGGTTGTTCTATTTATATGAGAGATATGTTTTATGGTCATGCTCCGATGGTGAATGGTTTATTCTTAATGAATCTCGAGCGTAATGCTACACATGTTCATAGTGTGAGTACCAAAAGATGTAAGATTGATAATGATAGTCCCACATACTTGTGGCACTACCGCCTTGGTCACATAGGTGTCAAACGCATGAAAGAAGCTCCATGCTGATGGACTTTTAGAGTCTCTTGATTACGAATCATTTGACATGTGCGAACCATGCCTCATGGGTAAAATGACCAAGACTCCGTTCTCAGGAACAATGGAGCGAGCAACCAACTTATTGGAAATCATACATATTGATGTGTGCGGTCCAATGAGTGTTGAGGCTCGCGGTGGCTATCGTTATGTTCTCACCCTCACTGATGACTTGAGTAGATATGGGTATGTCTACTTAATGAAACACAAGTCTGAAACCTTTGAAAAGTTCAAGGAATTTCAGAGTGAGGTTGAGAATCAACGTGACAGGAAAATCAAGTTCCTGCGATCAGATCGCGGAGGAGAATACTTGAGTCACGAGTTTGGCACGCACTTAAGAAAATGTGGAATAGTTTCACAACTCACGCCGCCTGGAACACCTCAGCGTAATGGTGTGTCCGAACGTCGTAATCGCACTCTATTAGATATGGTGCGATCTATGATGTCTCTTGCCGATTTACCGCTTTCTTTTTGGGGCTATGCTTTAGAGACTGCCGCATTCACTTTAAATAGGGCTCCATCGAAATCCGTTGAGACGACACCGTATGAATTATGGTTTGGGAAGAAACCTAAGCTGTCGTTTCTAAAAGTTTGGGGATGCGATGCTTATGTCAGGAAACTTCAACCTGAAAAGCTCGAACCCAAGTCGGAAAAATGCGTCTTCATAGGATACCCTAAAGAAACTATTGGGTATACCTTCTACCTCAGATCCGAAGGCAAGATCTTTGTTGCCAAGAATGGATCCTTTCTAGAGAAGGAGTTTCTCTCGAAAGAAGTAGGTGGGAGGAAAGTAGACCTTGATGAAGTATTACCTCTTGAACCGGAAAATGGCGCAACTCAAGAAAATGTTCCTGAGGTGCCTGCACCGACTAGAGAGGAAGTTAATGATAATGATCAAGATACTTCTGATCAAGCTCCTACTGAAATTCGAAGGTCCACAAGGACACGTTCCGCACCAGAGTGGTACGGCAACCCTGTCTTGGAAATCATGTTCTTGGACAACAGTGAACCTTCGAACTATGAAGAAGCGATGGCGGGCCCGGATTCTGACAAATGGCTGGAAGCCATGAAATCCGAGATAGGATCCATGTATGAAAACGAAGTATGGACTTTGACTGACTTGCCTGTTGAGCGGCGAGCCATAGAAAATAAATGGATCTTTAAGAAGAAGACAGACGCGGATGGTAATGTGACCATCTATAAAGCTCGGCTTGTCGCTAAGGGTTATCGACAAGTTCAAGGGGTTGACTACGATGAGACTTTCTCACCGGTAGCGAAGCTAAAGTCCGTCCGAATCATGTTAGCTATTGCCGTATTCTACGATTATGAGATATGGCAAATGGACGTCAAAACGGCATTCCTTAATGGTTTCCTTAAGGAAGAATTGTATATGATGCAGCCGGAAGGTTTTGTCGATCCTAAGAATGCTGACAAGGTGTGCAAGCTCCAACGCTCGATTTATGGGCTGGTGCAAGCATCTCGGAGTTGGAACATTCGCTCTGATGAGATGATCAAAGCGTTTGGGTTTACGCAGACTTATGGAGAAGCCTGTGTTTACAAGAAAGTGAGTGGGAGCTCTGTAGCATTTCTCATATTATATGTAGATGACATACTTTTGATGGGAAATGATATAGAACTCTTGGACAACATTAAGGCCTACTTGAATAAGAGTTTTTCAATGAAGGACCTTGGAGAAGCTGCATATATATTAGGCATCAAGATCTGTAGAGATAGATCAAGACGCCTCATAGGTCTTTCACAAAGCACCTACCTTGATAAGATATTGAAGAAGTTTAATATGGATCAGTCTAAGAAGGGGTTCTTGCCTGTGTTGCAAGGTGTGAAATTGAGCTCGGCTCAATGTCCGACCACGGCAGAAGATATAGAAGAGATGAGTGTCATCCCCTATGCCTCGGCCATAGGTTCTATTATGTATGCCATGCTGTGTACCAGACCTGATGTAAACCTTGCCGTAAGTTTGGTAGGAAGGTACCAAAGTAATCCCGGCAAGGAACACTGGACAGCGGTCAAGAATATCCTGAAGTACCTGAAAAGGACTAAGGAAATTGTTTCTCGTTTATGGAGGTGACGAAGAGCTCGTCGTAAAAGGTTACGTCGACGCTAGCTTCGACACAGATCTGGATGACTCTAAGTCACAAACCGGATACGTGTATATATTGAATGCTGGGGCAGTAAGCTGGTGCAGTTGCAAGCAGAGCGTCGTGGCGGGATCTACATGTGAAGCGGAGTACATGGCAGCCTCGGAGGCAGCGCATGAAGCAATTTGGGTGAAGGAGTTCATCACCGACCTAGGAGTCATACCCAATGCGTCGGGGCCGATCAAGCTTTTCTATGACAACACTGGAGCTATTGCTCTTGCCAAGGAGCCCAGGTTTCACAAGAAGACAAGGCACATCAAGCGTCGCTTCAACTCCATTCGTGAAAATGTTCAAGATGGAGACATAGAAATTTGTAAAGTCCATACAGATCTGAATGTAGCAGATCCGTTGACTAAACCTCTCCCTAGAGCAAAACATGATCAACACCAGAATTCCATGGGTGTTCGATTCATCACAATGTAACTAGATTATTGACTCTAGTGCAAGTGGAAGACTGTTCGAAATATGCCCTAGAGGCAATAATAAAAGCATTATTATTATATTTCCTTGTTCATGATAATTGTTTTTATTCATGCTATAATTGTGTTATCCGGAAATCGTAATACATGTGTGAATAATAGACACCAACATGTCCCTAGTAAGCCTCTAATTGACTAGCTCGTTGATCAACAGATAGTCATGGTTTCCTGACTATGGACAATGGATGTCATTGATAACGAGATCACATCATTAGGAGAATGATGTGATGGACAAGACCCAATCCTAAACATAGCACAAGATCGTATAGTTCGTTTGCTAGAGTTTTCCAATGTCAAGTATCTTTTCCTTAGACCATGAGATTGTGTAACTCCCGGATACCGTAGGAGTGCTTTGGGTGTACCAAACGTCACAACGTAACTGGGTGACTATAAAGGTATACTACGGGTATCTCCGAAAGTGTGTGTTGGGTTGACACGGATCAAGACTGGGATTTGTCACTCCGCATGACGGAGAGGTATCACTGGGCCCACTCGGTAATGCATCATCATAATGAGCTCAAAGTGACCAAGTGTCTGGTCACGGGATCATGCATTACGGTACGAGTAAAGTGACTTGCCGGTAACGAGATTGAACGAGGTATTGGGATACCGACGATCGAATCTCGGGCAAGTAACATACCGATTGACAAAGGGAATTGTATACAGGATTGATTGAATCCTCGACATCGTGGTTCATCCGATGAGATCATCGAGGAGCATGTGGGAGCCAACATGGGTATCCAGATCCCGCTGTTGGTTATTGACCGGAGAGCGATCTCGGTCATGTCTACATGTCTCCCGAACCCGTAGGGTCTACACACTTAAGGTTCGGTGACACTAGGGTTGTAGGGATATGTATATGCAGTAACCCGAATGTTGTTCGGAGTCCCGGATGAGATCCCGGACGTCACGAGGAGTTCCGGAATGGTACGGAGGTAAAGAATTATATATAGGAAGTGCTATTTCGGGCATCGGGACAAGTTTCGGGGTCACCGGTATTGTACCGGGACCACCGGAAGGGTCCCAGGGGTCCACCGGGTGGGGCCACCTGCCCCGGGGGGCCACATGGGCTGTAGGGGTGTGCGCCTTGGCCTACATGGGCCAAGGGCACCAGCCCCAAGAGGCCCATGCGCCTAGGGTTCAAGAAGGGAAGAGTCCCAAAGGGGGAAGGCACCTCATAGGTGCCTTGGGGAGGAGGGATTCCTTCCTTGGCCGCCGCCCCCCTAGGAGATTGGATCTCCTAGGGCCGGCGCCCCCCCCCTTGGCCCTCCTATATATAGTGGGGAGATGGAGGACTTCTCACACCACGCCTTTGGTGCCTCCCTCTTCCTCTCCAACACATCCTCCTCCTTCATAGTGCTTGGCGAAGCCTTGCCGGAGTACTGCAGCTCCACCACCACCACGCCGTCGTGCTGCTGCTGGAGCCATCTTCCTCAACCTCTCCTTCCTCCTTGCTGGATCAAGAAGAAGGAGACGTCACGCTGACCGTACGTGTGTTGAACGCGGAGGTGCCGTCCGTTCGGCGCTAGGATCTCCGGTGATTTGGATCACGTCGAGTACGCCTTCCTCATCCCCGTTCTTTGAACGCTTCCGCGCGTGATCTACAAAGGTATGTAGATGTAATCCGATCACTCGTTGCTAGATGAACTCATAGATGGATCTTGGTGAAACCGTAGGAATTTTTTTTATTTTCTGCAACGTTCCCCAACACCGCCTCCATCTGGATGTCCCATCTAGAAGCGATGGCTCCCTGCTCATGGCAGCAGCCCCCTCCTTGGTGGCGGCGGCAGGCCGGCCGGCGGCGGCGAGTGACTGATGGTGTGTCATCTCTCTCTTCATTAAGTGTACGCCCAGCGACAAGCGGCATCAATGCCGTGTGTCTCTCCATTAAGCGCATAGACAGCCAAGCAAACCAGAAGCTTCAGTAATAACGCAACAGCTTGTCCACGGTTTCGAACTATGGATTTAATCTAAAAAAGTGAAACAATTTGGATTGGTTTGGATGGAAAATACAGCTAGTTTGGTCCGGTCTGACTTCTAGACCTCAATATTTGGATTGGATTGGATTGGTTTGTCGGAGGAAAGTCATGTGGTTTGGTCTGGTTTTAATCTGGATTTGAAACTATTCACAGATTTACCTGTATATGTAACAGGTCGCGGGTTCGAGTCCTACCGGTAGCGCAAACTTTTTGTGTGTGCGAATTTTACATTCCGCGCGAGACAGCGAATGGGCCGGCCCAGTCGCACGCCTCTTGTGCATCGCGTGAGCTATTCACCGCAAAATGCGGCGTATAGGAGCTCTCTAGAGCGCCAACTAGGAGCTCCCGCAGGCGCTGGTTAAGGGCAATTTTTGTAACCAGCGCCTGCAGCCGCGTTAGCTGGGCTGGCCCATTTATATGTTTTAATCTGTAGGTTTTTTCCTTCTGTTTCCAACATTGCAAAAAGAAGTGCATGGTGGTATGTGTCGAACCGGCGAGTTCCTGTTTCGAGGCTCAATGCGCTAACCAACCTGCCACACAACCTCGTCTGATATTGTTCATCTTTCTCATTCTTTTATTACTTCTACTTTTCCTTTTATTTTTTCCATTTTCTTTCTTCTTCTTCCTAGTTCGATGAACTTTTTTCTGCGGAATTGATGAAGTTCTTTCTAAAAGTTGATGAATTGTTTTTCAAATTTCGATTAAATTTTTTTCGAATTTGATGAACCTCGTTCATATTTGATGAACTTTTTCTCAAAATCATTGATTTTTATTTGAAATTCAATGATTTTTTTCAAAATCTATGAATTTTTTTCAAATTTCATAAACTTTTTCTCAAAATCGTTGATTTTTATTTCAAATTTGACAATTTTTATTTCAAATTCGACGAACTTTTGTTCAAAGTCGATGAAAGTTATTTCAAATTGCTGAACTTTTTTTTAAAGTCGATGAACTTTATTCAAATTCGTGAACCTTTTTTAAAGTCGGTGATTTTTTTCTTCAAATTTTTTGAAGTTCTTTCTGAACTGATGAACTTTTTTGAATGTGCGAACATTTTTGCAAATTCGTCTACATTGCTATGGTTTTTTTTTCTCTATTTAGGCATGATTACTAGGTGTTCTTTTATTAGCTTGATTTTTTGTGCTGTTGTGCACGTGACGGTATCATGCATGACTGATAGCAGATGATGGATTCTAACCGTACGTACATACGTAGTACTCTTTGGTTGCAAGAGAAATCAAGTAGTCCTCGGGAGGTACCGACTGAATGTGACCCTCTTCGATTTGCTCGAAACATAACGCGCCACGCTCAAGCGAGCGAGCGACCAGAT
Source organism: Triticum urartu (assembly GCF_003073215.2). Taxonomy (NCBI): domain Eukaryota; kingdom Viridiplantae; phylum Streptophyta; class Magnoliopsida; order Poales; family Poaceae; genus Triticum; species Triticum urartu. Next base: position 144,612,264 of record NC_053024.1, on the reverse strand, counting down.
TTGCGGGGCGAGTCATATGGGCTGGCCCATGATTTGGTGGCTGTGAGCGCCAGCTCTCTTGCAGGAGTTGGAGGAGCTACCCAAGCGGTCGGACAGATATGCATCTATATGACACCAACACAGCGAGGTGCAACATGGCTACGACCAAGTTTGGGGGAGGTGCAACTGAAAGATGCGGTGGTTGCCAAATCCTCAAACACCGGTGCAATTGGAGCGGTTTGTTGTAGCGATCGTGGCGTTTTCTTGGGAGTGTCCGCGGATTGTCTTCCCAGGTGTGATAGAGCCTGCTACTCTCGAGCCGTGCGCGTGCAGAGAAGCATTACCTCCTGCGGAGGATCTGGCCATCACTAAAGTATGTATTGCATCTGATTGTTTGAGAGTCATGAACGACCTGAAGAGTAGACAACATCTTGATGAGTATTGCATGATCCTTAGATAGACCGACGACAAAAAATGCAACTGCAGAGTTGTGAATTTGTCCATGAGCACCACTCAAACAATGATAGGCGCACATACTAGCTAGATCGGCCACTACACTCTGTAATAGTCGCCATGTGTGGTTTAACGACCCACCAGATCACCTTTGCATCTCTGTAAACTTATTTGAATGAAATAAAGTGCGGTGTTCTTCTTAAAAATAAAGTTGGCGCCTGGAGCGCCAACAAGGAGCAGCCCACTTCTATATCTCGCGTTACGCGAGAGAAGGTTGTCGCTCGCTGAAGGGCCTAGTACTTGAGCGAGCAGATGGGCCAGCCCAGTGTGCAGGAGTTTTTTTTGTTTTCTATTTTCGTTTTTTGCTTTATTTTTTGTAGTTTTATTTATACTTTAAAATATTCTACATATATATTACAAAAAAATCTTCAAAAACACATTTGAAAAAAGTTGAACAAGTGTTTGTAAACTATTGAATAAGTATTAAAAAGTGTTGAACAAGAATTTGAAAAATGTTGAACAAGTATTTGAGAATGTTGAAAAGGTATTAAAAATGCTGAACAAGTGTTTAGAAAATGCTGAATAAGTATTAAAAAATGTTGATCAAGAATTTGAAAAATGTTGAATACGTATTTGAAAATGTTGAGTAAGTATTAAAATTGTTCAACAGGTATTTGAAAAATGTTGAATATTTAAAAAAATAATATTGAATGAGTATATGAAAAATGTTGAACAAGTATTTAAAAATATTAGATAAGTATTTGAAATTTTGAACAAGTATTTGAAAAATGCTGAACAAGTATTTGAAAACATGTTGATCATGTATATAAAAATGTTAAACAAGTATTTGAAAAAATTTGAGCAAGTGTTTGAAAAATGTTGAACAAGTATATAAAAATGTAGAATGAAGACCAAAAAATAAACAAAGAAAAAAAGAAAAAAGAAAAAAGAGACAAAATAAACCAAAGGAAAAATTGAAGAAACAAATAAAAAACCCGAAGAAAGAAAATGAAAGCCAGAGAAGAAAAGAAACCAAATAAAACAAAAAAAAGGAAAAAATCCCGACGAAAAGCACTCGTGTAGTTTTAAGTATGGCTTGTCCCTAGTTATTTCCATGAAACGAACTTGGGTGGGGTCGCTAGCTCAGCGCGTGACCCCCCTGGAGACCAGGGTTCGATTCCTCGCGCTGCCACTTCCATCCTTAAGGCGATAAATAGTCGTCGCGGTGAGCGGCGTATTACTCGTTGTGAGACGATTTAAACTTTAATTTACAGCATGAGCGCCAAAATAGCATATGCGCCTAACTAACTAGGTGCTCCCCAGATCCTTAAAAGAAAAAAAATTAGGTGCTCCCCAGAAAAGAGAAAAAGAGGGTAGCCATGTATTTACTATGGTCTATTCTTTTTCAGTTTTACTAAGTCTCAGTCGACTGAGACTTCGTTATGTCTCAGACTCTCAGTCGATACTATCTTCCTTTGATTTTGCATGAAGATTCGTATAAAAATTTTATTTTTAGTTTTTTTACACACTATATCACTTGACTGAGATTTGGTAAAGTCTCAGTCGACTGAGACCTAGCCACAACCATTCTTTTTTTTGCGGGCGTACTATGGTCTATAGAGGCCTTCTCAACTGGGCACCTTAGGTTTAGACATGTGCTGATAGTGACTTTTCTTGGCCACATCTAGAGAAGGTTGGCCTCCTCTAGGTACAAAAGGTTATCACCCGCAAAAAAAAAGTACAAAAGGTTATCGTGTCCAGTGTACCATTATTGAGGATCTACTGTCTAATTACAATGGATATCATCGACGCTGGCAAACCCTGCCCGGCCACCACCACTACCAATGGTGATCCGACGATGTGATGCATCTCCCGGCGCTTGCTGGTGCAATGATGAGGTCGCACCCAGACGGTCACAGCTAGTAGCTCACAGGGGCGTCTCAGGGAACCGACCGCTGGAACGCGACAATTGACATATTTTGACGTGGCCTTTCAGGGGCCCTTTGCAACCCTAAAATAGCATTATGACACGGATGTCACGGTCCGCAAAGGGCTATTGACATGGCCTCCCTTAGATAAAAAAAAAGACATGGCCCTCCGGGGACCCTTGCGCTCCTAATAATGGCATTATGACAAGATGTCACGATCCACAAATGGCTCTGGGGCTTTCAGGTAACGCTCGCGGGTGGTGCGGCTGCGGCCTCCCTTTTTCATCATTTCAGGTGCAGCGATCGCACACCCCGACCAGCTCGGCCCCCGGCCGAGACGAACGCACTCTCGCGCGCGCCGTCTCGACAAGACGCACCATGTCAACCGGGTGGATTTCCATGTACGACGTTGCTGCACCATGCGTTTTGCCGGCCTGCACGAGCACCCGCCCAGTAGGGCGGCCTCCTTGTTCCTGCCGCGCTGGCTGCTGGCCACTACCGTGCTTGTATCTTCAAGTCGGGGTGCCCGGTGTGGAATCTTTTCGGAATCTAGCCCAGGATGCCAGTGGCCAGCCCTTCCCGGCCTCTCGATCCGGTGCACCATTGCATCTTCTCTGATCTAAGAGATGCTGGAGCATGCATTACAGCAACCAAGGCCAGTGGATACTGGCTGGGCTACTACACGGGCCGGTCAAACACACGTGCACGAGTCTTTTCAGAATCACGGCGTGGGTAAAATATACTATCCCCTAGCAGGTTGCTGGAATGATTGGTGCGTGAAGTTGAGCAACTTTTTCAACCGCGGGCGGGCAATTGAATTGAATACATGTAAAGCTGCGACGTAACCTGCAGCTAAACATGCACGCGCGCACGTTTGTGCTTTTTTGCCCTGCACTGCACACAGCTGGAGCAGCCACGCTATCTGGCATCAGGATGCGCGCGGGCATGGCCGTATGGAAGTAGCTACCTCGGCCTGCACTGGCAATGGAGATCGTTTTCCGGGACCAGACAGGCATCTCCGTGGCCCTCATCATTATCTTATATGCCAAACGCCGGGGAAAAGGCGGGAGAGATGACGAAGCTCCCTCTCTCGTCCCCATCGGCACTCCCGTCCATCGCAGACACGACATGAAACGAAGAACCTCACTATGTGTTCCTCTGTCCGGCCACGGATGCCTGACGCGTGCACATCTTGAATGGAGCGTCGGATCGGACGAGGTGGATGCCGGAGAGCACAAGTGTCGTCCGCGCGCGCCACCGGCGGTGCATGCCCGTGTCAGGTCGGCGCATTCCCGCCTCGGGTTGCTACGCGCTGCTGCCGCTGCTGAATCTCGAACGCCGCTCCCTCTCTCTTTCCTTCTTCTCGCGGCCGCGGGCTAGCTGGAGATGCATGTCACGGTGTTCGGGACCGCCACTAGCCATGAACTCATGATCGGCAACTTGCCCCATGCACGATGGATAGATGCTTCTTTGCTCAATCATTCGAGCCCCGATTCTCGCATAGATGGACACAGATTCAGTGCCAGGTGGATGGAGAAGCTTGTACTCTCCCTGCTCCGGTTGCTCACCTCCTCCACCCAGAAAACGATGGCCAGGTCAACTTGTAACTTGCACTTGGTCGATCCATTCCATTCTGATCCCTTCACAGGAATGTAGTCACTTCAGAATCTAGTGTCCAGGTTAGCTCATCAGTTCTCTAGCTTAGTGCCAATCTATATCTTGGATGTGAAAGGGTGCTTTCTTGAAAGATACTGTACTAGCTAGCAAGCATGTAGCTAGTGCGAAAATTGAAAGGAGCGCTCGTCCTCGGAAAATGCCAACGGAGGCCCAGCTCCAGTTAGTTCGTTTTCAATTTTTATTTTCTTGGAGCACGAAAAATTCCAAATTTTATTTTTTTGAACACACATGCACATGTATACTATGTATATGCAAAATTTCACAGTATTATACGTTTACATGCGGCGTACAGGAAAAAGACAAATACACATTTTTAATGGGCCTTTTATTTTTGTTATTGGGCCAGAAATTTGTTATTTTTGTACAGCCTACAAATCACAACATTTTTCGACGAAATTTAACATGTTCTTGCGGAATACATATAAGTTTTCATGGTATTTTTTTCAGATTTTTTTGGAACTTTTAAGTACGGTTTTTGATTTTTTTCAAAATACCGAGCTCACTGGAGCTCGGCCTCCAAAAATCCGCACTCCGCTCGTCCTCGCCTATACACTTTATCCCCGATGCATGTTCGTCTCTAGATCTTTTTTTGATAAAGGGCGATTTTATTATCTCAAAATGTAGCATCAAGAGGATACAGAACATTATAAGTAACACCCGGCCTCTGCATAACTAGGATGCACATAGCCAAATCCAAATGTCTGATAAAAAGCATGAAATAAAACAGATAAATCGGCAACAATAGAGTCCTATAGATCGACACTATGCCTATATCGAAGGAGGTGGTTGATCAATCCGTAGGTTCTGCTGCCATCCATGTTGGGAAAAAATCTCCATAGCCACATGCTCCAATCGTGTACACACCGCCTTAAACAACGGCTGGTACTCCGATCGTTGTAGTATAGACCACATACGTAGCGAGTCGTATCTAGATCTGAACTGGCAGGAGTATACTATTAATGTTAGGAATCATGGGGCCAACTGCACAGTGCATGGTCGTGTGAGGCCGTCCTAGTACAGGTGACTCATTCCATCATGTACCGTTGGCCCATAAGGAAAGTTTCTCACGTAGGTGACAAGCGTGAAGCACATATGAAGTCTTGATTAATGCATCAGTTTGGAACTGGATTCCACGTATCATTACTCTTTTTTCTTTTGAGTTGCATATATCATTAATTCATTCTGAATGAATGGACGAACTATGATTTGTATTGTTCTTTTTTCTATTGATGGTTCAGTGCTTCGTAAATCATTCTGAAAGCAAATTCTTCATTTAACAGAAAAAAAAATCTTCATCGGTGTGAAAATATCCTCGTGTAGTTTTAAACATCATTTACTAATTCTAACCTAGAAATGAATTAACAAAGTCTATCCAACTCTTATGCCATTTGATTTTGCGTGAAGGTTTATACGAATCTTTTTCGTTTGATTGATTTATATCTATTTGAGTTTGATTTTATTTTATCCACACACCGCACAACAAGTCATCTTGCGTGAGCAAAACTGAAGTTGCACGTCCGTGACGCACAACTGTATATCGATTGGTCACGCGCAAGTACAGTTGCACACTCAACTACCTTTCATTTTTAAAATACACAGTAATATTTTTTAAACAAACATTGAACATTTTTCAAAGTCATGGCAAACATTTTTTAAATACACATTGAACACTTTTTAAACAAACATTGAACGTTTTTCAGAGACATGGCAAACATTTTGTAAACAAACATTAAACATTGAACAACGCGTTGCATTGGAGCTCCATTGGCAGCGAGGCCCGGGTCACAGCACCGGCAGCGTTGCATTGGAACTCCGCTGGCAGCGAGGCCCAGGTCGCAGCACCGGCGGCATTGCACTGGAGCTCCGCCGACGGCGACATCTGGGCATCCGAATCACAGCATCGCGTTGCATTGTAGCTCCGTTCGGCGGCGAGGCCTCGAATTGCAACACCGGCGGTGTTGCATTGGAGCTCCGCCGGCAGCGACATATGGGCATCCGGGTCACAGCAGTGCATTGCATTGGAGCTCCATCGGCGGGGAGGCCCTGGTTCGCAGCACCGACGGCGTTGCATTGGAGCTTCACCGGTGGCGAGACCCAGGTCGCAGCACTGGCGCCGTTGCATTGGAGCTCCGTCGGCGGCGACATCTGGGCCACAACAATGTGCACACATGCTAGATAAAGTGGTTGGAAGGAGGTGGAGAGACTAGAGCGCATCGATAGATGGGGATTTAGAGAAGACGAGAGTGGGGAGAAGATTCGGGATAGACGTGTGTGGGCCCCATGTGACGCGTGTCGCACTCACGACATGGTTTACGCACCGAGCAAATCATTTTATAGTACACACATTTTATGATACACAAATAATAAACTTTTAATGCATGATGATTCTTTTTTAAAATGCACAACAGATATATTTTAGTACACTGTGTTTTTTAAAGATATATCATGCACATTTTCAATACATGGTGAATATTTTCTAAATACATGCTGAATATTTTAAATACAAAATGAATACTTTTCAATGTATGGTTAAAGGTTTTGAATTATACTATGGGCAATTTTGACAAACACAATGAATTTTTAAAATGCATGAGGCACAATTTTTAAATTAGATGATGAATTTTATTATTACAGGATGATCACTTTTTTAAAAGCGTTCACACATTTAAGAAAAAAAATTCATGTAACTATAATAAAGAGTGTTAACACATGATGGGTATTTTTATATCACATGATAAACGTGTTTGAACTATGATGTGAATAATTTTTAGTGCACGGCAGATAAGATTTTAAATACAACATGATTTTTTAATATGCGATGATTTTTTAACATGATGAACATTTTTTATCACACATTTTTTGTAATACACATGAACTTTTGTTATATCCGCGAACATTCCTTCGATGTACGTGAACACTTATATTTTTTTTAGCTCCATTTTACCCAAAAGAATAGTAAAGCTGGAAATAAAATGTAAAGAGAACCAAATGAAAATAATGATAATAGAGTGTTCGCCCCACTAGCATTTTTACGAAAGTGTCCTGCTAACTTTATCTGTTTTAGAGGAAGTATGTTGCTTTTTTTGTGAAATAGAGGATGCATTTTGCTGTTTTTTTTGAAATAGAGGAAGTATGTTGCTAGCCCTTTTTACTCACGAAAAAGTACCCACAAAATAGCAGCGTCTACCAACTGTACACCTGTCATGTGCAGCCCACCCAAATGTTCACTCACGGCTTCGTCAACTCTCCGTTACCAAGCAGTAATGACACCTCCAGCATCAAACTGTCCCATTGGTCCACTTAGCAGGAGCATAGGAGCTCGTCCACCATATCGCCTCTCTCCTAGCTAGTGGGCTTTCTCTACATCGGTAGCACAGTTAATTTCTGTTGTTTTGTATCTATGTTCTTAAAATGTCAGAGTTCTACGAAGAGGAAAACATGTTACCATCACTATTATGAAAGGGAATAAACTTAATTTGTCATTCAGAGATCTTAACATAGGAGATGGCTGTGATGCCCATGTCCCAAGTTCAGAAATTGGAGTCCCAATTATTTATCAGATAGATGATGATAGTATCATATTTCCTTCACAATCTTGTTCTTGAGCTGAGTGTTCTGCTACAACTGTTTCTGACTCTCAAGAAAATTATTTGTTGACTCAACAAAGCTCTAATTTGGATAAGGGACGATGCAAAATACCGCCAGATCCCACGGTAGTGGTCCAAGCGCAACTGGAAGTCCTGAATTGGAGGTCGCACAAGGGGTTTATCTAGGTTCGGGCCTCCGGAGAGTAATACCCTATGCCCTGCTGGCTTTGTTGATTCATGGTGGAGGGATACCTCGTGTGAGGGGTTACAATGATGTATGGGATTGCTAACGAGAGTTTGCTTATCCGATTATAAATGGGAGAGAGGATACTAGACCTCCCTTTATATAGGCAGGTTTACACGTTGGTAGATGCAATCTAGGGCTTCGCCGCCCTCTAGTCTGGGGGGCACGAAGGTCGCCTCTGCCCCCTAGGGTTCGCTTCTTGTCTTAGGCCTGGCGGACCCCTTGTAGCCGAGGAGGCCGGGCCCCCTTACGTTAGCCACCCCTGGTTTAGGTCCCCGTCAGTAGCCCCCAAGCATGGCGGAGGTCGTAGGGGACGACCACGAGACCTCCGATAGGCTCCCACACTCTTCTGGATTTCTTCGTGAGCTCCCTCATGCCGGGAGGCCAGACGATAGATTGCTGGAGCCCCTGGTCCACCAGGGGGAAGCCTTGGCTTGGAGCGCTCCCAAACGCCACCTGTATGGTTCTTGTTGAGCACCCCGTAGATATCGGGGCGAAACGATGATGTCGTTGCAACCGTCACACCAACTCTCTGTAAAAAAGGAACTTGCCAAACCGAAAGGATCACCTGTTCCGTTCGATGCTTCGGTTTTAGGGCGCCTATAAGAGAGACAGAAACAGAGGGTTTTCGATCCCACCCTGCCTCTACTCATTTCAGCCTTCTTGTCCACCTCCAGATTTCCAAACGCGCCGCCACCATGCCGGATTTGCCTCCTCATCATGCCCCCGCCATCGATGGCTAGGACGAGGAGCGAGAAAGAGGGGTGGTGACGGTGCAAAATACCGTCAGATCCCTCGGTAGGGTTCCAAGTGTAGCTAGATGTCCTGGATCGAAGGTCACACGAGGGGTTTATCCAAGTCCGGGCCTCCGGAGAGTAATACCCTACGTCATGCTGTTTTTCGTTATTCATGGTGGAGGGATACTGTCGGTGTCAAAACCGACGGATCTCGGGTAGGTGGTCCCGAACTGTGCGTCTGAGGATCGAAGGTAACAAGAGACAAAGGGGACACGATGTTTACCCAGGTTTGGGCCCTCTTACTGGTGGTAAAACCCTACTTCCCGCTTGATTGACTTTGATGAATATAGGGGTTACAAGAGTTGATCTACCTCGAGATCGTAATGGCTAAACCCTAGATGTATAGCCTATATGAATTCTAATTGCCTCTATGAACTAAACCCTCTGGTTTATATAGACATCGGAGGGGCCCATGGCTGTACAAGGTCGGTTTACAAAGGAAGGAAACTATACATCCTAATGTTAATCTTGCGATCCACACAAAGGAGAGTTCTATCTGAACTCGGGGGAAGGTCTTCTTCCTTGTATATTCACGGCCCATCAGTCCGGCCCATAACACATGACCCGGACACCCGAGGAGCCCTTAATCCAGGACTCCCTCAGTAGCCCCCGAACTTGCCTTCAATGACGACGTAGTATCCGGCTTATGTCTTCGACTTTGCAAGGCGGGTTCTTCGTTATACTTCAGACCGACAGTCTGGCTGTGACCTTGATGTTTTTGTCTTTTATGGTTCCTCCCTGCTGTCGCTTCAATTTCCACGCTCCGCGTGAATACGAATGGTCCATGTTTTTTTTGCAAATAAGCCCTTCACGCTTGGACGACATCTATATAAGGAGATGTAGATCCCCTAATGCCATCTCACATTGCGCGAAAGGAAAACCGTGAAGACTAGCCACGAACAAAGCTTTTCCAATATGGCTAGTGCCCCAGGTTCCTCCTCGCGCCCCTATGGCCCTCAAGAGGGTGATTGGCAGAGTTGCTCCGTGCCTCATCTTCAGCTGAGCCGTCTCCATACGCAGGGCTATCTTCCCCTCGCAGATCTAGTCCCTGTTCGGGCGGGATTGGCTTCAATCGGCAATGATGTGATGGCTGAGAATTTACCCAACCCCAATGAGGAGAGAGTGTGCTTCATCCCATTCCTGCTGCAGGGCCTAGGATTTCTAATCCATCCCTTCCTCAGGGGACTATTGGAATTTTATGGCATCCAACTACACAACCTTACCCCAGATTCGATTCTACACACCTTAGGTTTTGTTGCCCTCTATGAGCTATTCTTAGGCGTCGAGGCCCATTTTGAACTATGGAGGAAGTTCTTTTGCCACGTCCCCCGCCATCGAGGAGGTTCCATATTCGAAGTGGGTGGTGCCGAAGTATGGCGTATAGCTGGGTTTGGATACCTCATTGGAACTCCCAGAGAGGTATACCCACAGTGGGCTTCAGAATGGTTTTACATGGATGGCATCCCATTGCCGGACCCAGTTTGGCGCGGCCTCCCTGAATTTTCTAGTGCTGCCTTAAAGAAGCGCCTCAACTGGCATCCCCGAAGTCCCAAGGAGGAAGACAGTATGGAGATAAAGAGGTTGGCCAGCAAGGTCAGGTTGCTAGCCCATACCGACCTCTCGATAGTTGAGGTCATGGCTATTGCGATAAAGATGTGTGTCCAGCCTCTCCAATCTATAGTAACTCTCTTATGGTGTTACAACGGAGAAGACGATGCATCCCGTTACAGACAAAAGGGTCCGGATACACCAGCCGAGCTGGCCACAATCTTGGCCGATCTGTATAAGGGCGAGAAAGAAGATTTTATCCGGTTAAACTGCCGAGAAGGCTATTCCATGTACAACCCCATTGAATGGGTAAGATTTTGATCGTCTGTGCTATTTTATTGCTATTACAGACAGTAATCAAATTTGCCCTTTGTTGCCACAAATAGTCATGCATGGAGGAAGATGACCGAGGACGTCCACTGTCCTGCTCCACAGCCAGAGGATCATAACCATGATAAAGACCCTAGCTTTTGCGAGGATCCGGACATATATAGAGAGTTCGATGATGGGGTATTTTATCAAGCGAGCCTTGACGGCTCGGAAGTGGCTATCACCGCCGACTACCCCCGCCTCTGTCCCTTCAGGATCGTGAGTATTCGGAGGGACCTTAAAAGGAAATCCCTATTTGCATTTTTATCTGTTGTACTGATCCGGATTTTAATAGGATCGGCGCTCTAGGGACCATACCTCCTTAAGGGTGGCTCCTACGCAAGGCCGTCGTTCAAAACAAAAAGGGACCGGGAGTGCTGCAGAAACCTCATAGTCTTCCAAGAGGTATGTTTGCTTAATACATGCCTAGGCATGAGCCTGGATTGTTAAAAGTCTCCTTTTCTCCTTAATATCAGGAGGAGTACGCGGCAGACGGAGGGAAAACGACCCGTTAGCCGAATGTCCGCTAATCCGGTGCCAGACTCGCCAACTAGGATGAGAGCCGATGCAACGCCAGTTCCGCCTACTCAAGAGGATTTGGATGACGTATCAGTCACGAATTCCGAAGTGGAGAGCGTGATGAATCACCGTCGATTGAAAGAGGCTATGCGTGCTCCGTCCTTTTTCGAGCAAGAGTTTAACACACTCAGCTCAGTGGATGCATATATCCGAGCTGCTCGAGACGGACTTTCCGGAGTCACTCAATTGTTCTCGAAGGATATACAGGTAAAAGTTTATGCAATTTTTGATAGTCATGTGACAGTAGCCCCCGAGACTTGAAGCGGTGAGGTCGATTTAAGGATCGATATGTCCCGCAGGTTCTCAAAGAGAAAAATACCACACTATCTCAGGAGCTAGAAGTGAATCAGACACAGCTGAATGTCGTCACCGCCGAATTGGCGGAAATGAAAAAGGCCGCAACAAGTGCATCCGGGAAGAATAATTAGGAGGGGAAAAAGACAAACTATCCATAGAGATAGATAGCTTAAAGGCTCAATTATTAGCCGCTCAAAAGGAAAATGAGAAGCTGAAAGGAGGCATGTTCGGTATGTCTTCCTCTCTTATTTAGAACCACCCGAGGTGCTCGAGTATAACCCATAATTCGGAATGTCACGACTCTGTTGCTGCAGGTTTGTTAACTGGCCGACCGGAAGAGGAAGTATCCGGATTTCAAGGCGACGTGCTAAAGGAACTGTCCGTGGTACATGCTCAGGCCCAGAAAGCCATGAAGAGTATGGTGAAGGCATTATGGCCCTCTGATACCCCTCCAGAAAGTACGGAGGACTTGGCAAACCTGTTCAAAGGTGCCCGGCGCCGGTTCGAGCTATGGAAGACATCCACCTATCTTGATGGCACACGAGAAGCCTGGGCCATGGTGAAAACACACTTCACCAAGCTAGATCCAAATCACATGTCCCAAGTGGGACCACAAGGACCATATGGGAAAGAAATTCCAGTGAATTTGGTGTATGACCAAGTAATGGTAGCTACGAAGTATTCACAGGGGGACTGTAGTTTAGACAGTCTTATAGATGGAATAGATAAGGAATAGGTGTTTTGTATTAATCAACCCGTACCTTTATCCGAACATGTAAACATTTGTCATCGCAGGCTTTTGGCTTTAACCTCTGAACCAAAAAAATGGTGGAGTGTTTCCGGATACTATTCAAAATGAAAGAAGCATTCACTATGTCCGGAAACCAAGCAACCCAGTCATTGCGCTCGAACAGACAAAAAGTTTAGTTCATGATGTATGTTATATTACATATGTAAGAAACATCTTCCAAGGAAAATAGGTCCGTTAAGGGTCCCTTTCCTTGGGTTGGTATACTGTAATTATGCGTGCCGCGGCGTTGGTTCATATGACGGGAGAAAGGTGTCCTGCTGTGTTAGAGAGGTTACCATAATGTAACAGTCTGTCACTTGATTGCGGGCCACTTATTCTCTTAAGAACACTAGCTTTCGGCTTCACCCGTCTGAGGTACATGTCCGGATGACCCGGTTGTAACAATCGCAGAGGTGCTCCCTTTACCCTAACCAAACAATCAGGAACGTAGGGCATAAACACAGGAGCAAGGCAACCCAGCTTGGCAAAACCTTAAGTCATAGAGGTGCATATAATGGCAAAAAGGATGTATATCAGCAAGCGACACTTATATTGAGAGCTCCAGGCTCGGAATAATAAGAAACTTCGGTTAAAGAAGCCCCCAGCTGATACGTCTCCAACATATCTATAATTCTTGATTGTTCCATGCTATTATATTATCAATCTTGGATGTTTTATATGCATTTATATGCTATTTCATATGATTTTTGGGACTAACCTATTAACCTAGAGCCCAGTGCCAGTTTTTGTTCTTTCCTTGGTTTTGAGTTTTACAGAAAAGGAATACCAAACGGAGTCCAATTGACGTGCCAATTTTTGATGAGTTTTTATGGACCAAAAGAAGCCCCCAAAGTAAAAGAGTTAGGCCAGAAGAGTCCCGAGCCGTCCACGAGGGTGGGGGGGGGGGGCGCCCTACCCCCCTGGGCGCGTCCCCCTATCTCGTGGACGACTCGGAGACCCCCCTGACATGAGACCTATGCCAAAAATTCCTACAAATACAGAAACCTCCAGAAAATAACCTAGATTGGGAGTTCCGCCGCCGCAAGCCTCAATAGCCACCGAAAACCAATCGGGACCCTGTTCCGGCACCCTGCCGGAGGGGGGATCCATCACCGGTGGCCATCTTCATCATCCCGACACTCTCCATGACGAGGAGGGAGTAGTTCACCCTCGGGGCTGAGGGTATGTACCAGTAGCTATGTGTTTGATCTCTCTCTCTCTCTCCCTCCCTCTCTCTCTCTCTCTCCCTCTCTCTCTCTCTCTCGTGTTCTTGATATGGCACGATCTTGATGTACCGCGAGCTTTGCTATTATAGTTGGATCTTATGATGTTTCTCCCCCTCTATCTCCTTGTGATGAATTGAGTTTTCCCTTTGAAGTTATCTTATCAGATTGAGTCTTTAAGGATTTGAGAACACTTGATGTATGTCTTGCATGTGCTTATCTGTGGTGACAATGGGATATTCACGTGATCCACTTGATGTATGTTTTGGTGATCAACTTGCGAGTTCTGTGACCTTGTGAACTTATGCATAGGGGTTGGCACACGTTTTCGTCTTGACTCTCCGGTAGAAACTTTGGGGTACTCTTTGAAGTTCTTTGTGTTGGTTGAATATATGAATCTGAGATTGTGTGATGCATATCGTATAATCATACCCGCGGATACTTGAGGTGACATTGGAGTATCTAGGTGAAATTATGGTTTTGGTTGATTTGTTTCTTAAGGTGTAATTTTACTGCGAACTCTAGGGACGTTTGTGACACTTACAGGAATAGCCTAACGGATTGATCGGAAAGAATAACTTTGAGGTGGTTTCGCACCCTACAATAATCTCTTCATTTGTTCTCCGCTATTAGTGACTTTGGAGTGACTCTTTGTTGCATGTTGAGGGATTGTTATATGATCCAATTATGTTATTATTGTTGAGAGAACTTGCACTAGTGAAAGTATGAACCCTAGGCCTTGTTTCTAAGCATTGCAATACCGTTTGTGCTTGATAACCCACAAGTATAGGGAATCGCAACAGTTTTCGAGGGTAGAGTATTCAACCCAAATTTATTGATTCGACACAATGGGAGCCAAAGAATATTCTCAAGTATTAGCAGCTGAGTTGTCAATTCGACCACACCTGGAAACTTAATATCTGCAGAAAAGTGTTTAGTAGCAAAGTAATATGATAGTAGTGGTAACGGTGGTAAAAGGGAACGGTAGCAAAAGCAATATTTTTGGTGTTTTGTAGTGATGATAACAATAGCAATGGAAAAGTAAATAAGCGAAGAACAATATATGGAAAGCTCGTAGGCAATGGATTGGTGATAGAGAATTATCTAGGATGAGATCGATCATGTAACAGTCATAACCTAGGGTGACACAGAACTAGCTCCAGTTCATCAATGTAATGTAGGCATGTATTCCGAATATAGTCATACGTGCTTATGGAAAAGAACTTGCATGACATCTTTTTTACTACCCTCCCGTGGCAGCGGGGTCCTATATTGGAAACTAAGGGATATTAAGGCATCCTTTTAATAGAGTACCGGACCAAAGCATTAACACATAGTGAATACATGAACTCCTCAAACTATGGTCATCACCGGGAGTGGTCCCGATTATTGTCACTTCGGGGTTGCCAGATCATAACACATAGTAGGTGACTATAGACTTGCAAGATAGGATCAAGAACTCTCATATATTGATGAAAACATAATAGGTTCAGATATGAAATCATGGCACTCATGCCCTAGTGACAAGCATTAAGCATAGCAAAGTCATAGCAACGTCAATCTCAGAACACAGTGGATACTAGGGATCAAACCCTAACAAAACTAACTCGATTACATGATAAATCTCATCCAACCCGTCACCGTCCAGCAAGCCTACGATGGAATTACTCACGCACGGCGGTGAGCATCATGAAATTGGTGATGGATGATGGTTGATGATGACGATGGCGACATATTCCCCTCTCCGGAGCCCCGAACGGACTCCAGATCAGCCCTCCCGAGAGAGTTTAGGGCTTGGCGGCGGCTCCGTATCGTAAAACGCAATGAATCCTTCTCCCTGGGTTTTTTCTCCCCGAAAGTGAATATATGGAGTCGAGGTTGAGGTCGTTGGAGCGTCAGGGGGCCCACGAGGCAGGGGGCGCGCCCAGGGGGTATGACGCGCCCCCACCCTCATGGACAGGTGGTGGCCCCCCTGACGTGGATCTTTCTTCCAGTATTTTTATATTTTCCAAAATAATTCTATGTGGATTTTCAGGTCATTCCGAGAACTTTTATTTCTGCACAAAAATAACACCACGGCAATTCTGCTAAAAACAGCGCCAGTCCGGGTTAGTTCCATTCAAATCATGCAAGTTAGAGTCCAAAACAAGGGCAAAAGTGTTTGGAAAACTAGATACAACGGAGACGTATCAACTCCCCCAAGCTTATACCTTTGCTTGTCCTCAAGCCATTCAGTTGATAAACTGAAAGTGATAAAGAAAAACTTTTACAAACTCTGTTTGCTCTTGTTGGTGTAAATATGTAAAGCCAGCATTCAAGTTTTCAGCAAAGATTATGAACTAACCATATTCACAATAACATTTAGGTCTCATGTTTACTCATATCAATGGCATAATCAACTAGCGAGCAATAATAATAAATCTCGGATGACAACACTTTCTCAAAACAATCATGATATGATATAAGAACATGGGTATCTCGCGAGCCCTTTCAGAGACCGCAAAACATAAATGCAGAGCACCTTTAAAGATCAAGGACTGACTAGACATTGTAATTCATGGTAAAAGAGATCCAATCAAGTCATACTCAATGTAAACTAACAGTAATGAATGCAAATGACAGTGGTGCTCTCCAACTGGTGCTTTCTAATAAGAGCATAATGACTCAACATAAAAGTAAATAGATAGGCCCTTCACAGAGGGAAGCAAGGATTTGTAGAGGTGCCAGAGCTCGGTTTTGAAATAGATATGAATAATATTTTGAGCGGTATACTTTCATTGTCAACATAACAACCAGGAGATGGCGATATCTTCCATGCTACACACATTATAGGCGGTTTCCAAACAGAATGGTAAAGTTTATACTCCCCCTCCACCAACAAGCATCAATCCATGGATTGCTCGAAACAATGAGTGCCTCCAACTAACAACAGTCCCGGGGGAGTTTTCTTTGCAATTATTTTGAGTTGATTTGCATAAAGCATGGGACTGGGCATCCCGGTGACCAGCCATTTTCTCGCGAGTGAGGAGCGGAGTCCACTCCTATTGAGAATAACCTGCCTAACAGGGAAGATATGGACAACCCTAGTTGATACATGAGCTATTCGAGCATACAAAACAGAATGTTTATTTGAAGTTTTAGAATTTGGCACATACAAATTTACTTGGAACGGCAGGTAGATACCGTATATAGGTAGGTATGGTGGACTCATATGGAACAACTGTGGGGTTTATGGAATTGGATGCACAAGCAGTATTCCCGCTTAGTACAGGTGAAGGCTAGCAAAAGACTGGGAAGCGACCAGCTAGAGAGCGACAACAGTCATGAACATGCATTAAAATTAATCAACACCGAATGCAAGCACGAGTAGGATATAATGCACCATGGACATAAATATCTTAGAGGCTACGTTGATTTTGTTTCAACTACATGCGTGAACATGTGCGAAGTCAAGCCACTCGAATCATTTAAAAGAGGATACCACCCTGTCATACCACACCACAACCATTTTAATAACATGTTGGCACGGAAGGTAAACCATTATAAGATCCTAGCTAATTAAGCATGGCATAAGCAACTATAATCTCTAATTGTCATTGCAAACATGTTTATTCATAATAGGCTGAATCAGGAACGGATGAACTAATCATATTTACAAAAACAAGAGAGGTTGAGTTCATACCAGCTTTTCTCATCTCAATAAGTTCATCATATAATCATCATTATTGCCTTTCACTTGCACGACCGAATAGTGTGGATAATAATAATAGTGCACGTGCATTGGACTAAGCTGGAATCTGCAAGCATTCAATTCAAGAGAGAAGACAAGGTAATGGGCTCTTTGTTAGATCAACAATAACGCATATGAGAGCCACTCAACAATTTCAATATGGTCTTCTCCTCTCAACCCCCCAAACAAAAGAAACAAAACTATTTACACGGGAAAGCTCCCAACAAGCAAAAGAAGAACGAGAAATCTTTTTAGGTTTTCTTGTAATTATTAGTACTACAGGCATGGAAATTAAACTAGCTAAAAGCTACAACTAATTTTTTTTTGTTTTTCTTAAGGTTTATTAAACACACAAGAAGAAAGCATAAAAAAGGATAATAAACTAGCATGGATGATATAATGAAAAAGTATGAGCACCGACAACTAGCAATGAGTGTGTGAACATGAATGTAATGTCGATAAGAAATACGTACTCCCCCAAGATTAGGCTTTTGGCCTAAGTTGGTCTATGGCCACGACTGGCCTGGCAGATATCCGAAGTTGTAGCTGGGGTCGTACTGAGATGCAGCAACTATTGCCTCATGAGCTGCCGCTTGGAGATGGGCCGTCTCCTTCCTCCTCTTATACTCGTCTGCCTCCTCCCTGGTTATAATATATCTCCCTTTTTCCTGAGAGTCAAAGAAAGCAGTAGCAAGGAGAGCGACATGATAGGTGCGTCGTCTGTCAAAGATTAGTCGGTACTGGAGGAACTAATCGTTCCTCTCAACAAACTGATGACGAACCATGGCCTCATAATCTAAATAAACAGGAGTCAACTCAATATCATACCCACGTATGGGTATATCAAGAAAATTAGCTAGACGGGTTGCATAGATTCCACCAAAGAAATCTCCATGAATATGATCATTATGCAACCTACGTGCAACGATAGCCCCCAAGTTGTATTGTTTATCTCCTAAAACAGCGCTTCTGAGAATGCTAAGATCAGGCACACACATGTGACATGCTTCATCTTTACCATTAATGCATCTACTTATGAAGAGAGCAAAATAATGTATAGCAGGAAAATGAATGCTCCCTATGGTAGCTTGTGTTATATCTCTAGACTCCCCCACATTTATACTAGCAAGAAAATATCTAAACTCAGATTTGCGAGGCTCACTAGTGCTGCCCCATTGTGGAAGTTTGCAAGCAGTATTAAAATCCTCTAAGTCCATAGTATAAGAATTTTCATAAAGATCAAATAGGACAGTTTGAGAATTGCGTGATGATGAAAATTCAAACCTCTCACAAAGGAATCAGTGAGATAGTGGTATTGGCGGCACTTATCTGCCTCGAAGCTCTCAAGATCGGCATTACGCACATACGTGTTAAATTCTTCCTTGATTCCCGCTCGATCCATAAAGTCCTCTAACGGCCATTCACAAGCCCGCACCTGAGCTTCCCTCGGTGGTTCATCATCGGCATCGCGTATTGCGAGCCTGGGTCCTTGCTTCCTTGAAGGACCACCTTGGTACATTTTCCTAAACATATTTCTTCCTCTGAAAAATTTCTGAAATTTTAGTAACTTCAAAATAAAAGTGAACCAAACTCAACAAAATTGATAGAAACTACTCCTACAAGTGCCTAGAGGCAATATCATGCATTAAAACTACTTTTGACCATATAAATTTGACATGCAAGCTCAAGAACAGGGTCACCTAAGCAGCAAAAATATGCAATGAATAAAGCACTAGAACAAAAACTAATTGGGCCATTGGAGGAGTCACATACCAAGGAACAATCCCCCAAAGCAGTTTTTTGAATGGAGCTTTGAGCAAGGAGATCAAAAATGGCAGCAAAATGAGCTTGGACTCGGGTTTGAGTTGGTGATACGTCTCCGTCATATCTACTTTTCCAAACACTTTTGCCCTTCTTTTGGACTCTAACTTGCATGATTTGAATGGAACTAACCCGGACTAACGCTGTTTTCAGTAGAATTGCCATGGTGTTATTTTTTGTGCAGAAATAAAAGTCCTCGGAATGACCTGAAAATCAACGGAGAATTATTTTGGAACGTATAATAAATATTGGAAGGAAGATCCATGTCAGGGGGGCCTCCACCTGCCTACGAGGGTGGGGGGCGCGCCCCCTGCCTCATGGGCCCCGTGACGCTCCACCGACCTCAACCTTGACACCATATATTCACTTTCGGGGAGAAAAAACCCAGGGAGAAGGATTCATCGCGTTTTACGATACAGAGCCGCCGCCAAGCCGTATACTCTCTCGGGAGGGCTGATCTGGAGTCTGTTCGGGGCTCCGGAGAGGGGAATCCGTCGCCATCGTCATCATCAACCTTTCTCCATCACCAATTTGATGATGCTCACCACCATGCGTGAGTAATTCCATCATAGGCTTGCTGGACGGTGATGGGTTGGATGAGATTTATCATGTAATCGAGTTAGTTTTGTTAGGGTTTGATCCCTAGTATCCACTATGTTCTGAGATTGATGTTGCTATGACTTTGCTATGCTTAATGCTTGTCACTAGGGCCCGAGTGCCATGATTTCAGATCTGAACCTATTATATTTTCATCAATATATGAGAGTTCTTGATCCTATCTTGCAAGTCTATAGTCACCTACTATGTGTTATGATCCGACAACCCCGAAGTAACAATAATCAGGACCACTCCCAGTGATGACCGTAGTTTGAGGAGTTCATGTATTCACTATGTGTTAATGCTTTGGTCCGGTACTCTATTAAAAGGAGGCCTTAATATCCCTTAGTTTCCAATAGGACCCCGCTGCCACAGGAGGGTAGGACAAAAGATGTCATGCAAGTTCTTTTCCATAAGCACGTATGACTATATTCAGAATACATGCCTACATTACATTGATGAACTGGAGCTAGTTCTGTGTCACCCTAGGTTATGACTGTTACATGATGAACCACATCTGGCATAATTCTCCATCACCGATCTATTGCCTACGAGCTTTCCATATATTGTTCTTCGCTTATTTACTTTTTAGTTGCTATTGTTATCATCACTATAAAACACCAAAAATATTACTTTTGCTATCGTTATCTTTTACTACCGTTACCATTATTATCATATTACTTTGCTACTAAATACCTTGCTACATATATTAAGTTTCCAGGTGTGGTTGAATTGATAACTCAGCTGCTAATACTTGAGAATATTCTTTGGCTCCCCTTGTGTCGAATCAGTAAATTTGGGTTGAATACTTTACCCTCGAAAACTGTTGCGACCCCCTATACCTGTGGGTTATCAAGACTATTTTCTGGCGCCGTTGCCGGGGAGCATAGCTCTATTATTTGAGTCACTTGGGATTTATATCTGCTAATCATTATGAAGAACTTAAAAGATCCAAGAACCAAGATTTATCCC
Organism: Triticum urartu; assembly: GCF_003073215.2. Lineage (NCBI taxonomy): Eukaryota > Viridiplantae > Streptophyta > Magnoliopsida > Poales > Poaceae > Triticum > Triticum urartu. The sequence continues at coordinate 144,591,673 of NC_053024.1, read as the reverse complement.
TCAACTACGAGGGGAGGTAAGGAACTGCCATCTAGCTCTGCACTTGATTCACCTTCTATTTTGAGTAAGCTTGCGACACCTAAACCTGCTTCTGCTATTAATTCTGATATGTCACATGTTATTGATGATGCCACTTCTGCTATGCATGATACTTATGATGAAACTACTTCTATACTTGATACTACTGTGCCACTTGGTGAATTTCTTGATGAACAACTTGCTAGGGCTAGAGAGAATGATATTATTGAAACTGATAATATTGATGAAAGTGATGATGAAGATTCTCCCCCTAGATATGAATTACCTGTTGTGCCTGAGGGCTATGTTATGGAGGAAGAAACTGGTAGAGATTTTCTTGCTTGCAATGATAGGAGTGATCTTAAGAAATTATTAGATAAGCTGAAACAAAAAACTCTGAATGCTAGAATGAAATATGATCCTGCTTATGCTACTTCACCTATCTTTGTTACTGATAAGGATTATGATTTCTCTGTTTATCCTGAGATAATTACTTTAGTTGATGCTGATCCTTTCTATGGTTATGAATCTGAAACTGTTGTGGCACATCTTACTAAATTAAATGATATAGCTACCCTGTTCACTAATGATGAGAAAACTCGCTATTATTATATCCTTAAATTATTTCCGTTCTTATTAAAGGGTGATGCTAAGATATGGTTTAATTCTCTTGATCCTGGTTGAGTGCGTAGTCCCCATGATATGATTTATTATTTCTCTGCTAAATACATCCCCGCTCATAAGAAACAAGCTGCTTTAAGGGAAATATATAATTTTGTGCAAATTGAAGAAGATAGTCTCCCACAAGCTTGGGGGAGGCTTCTCCAATTACTTAATGCTTTGCCTGGTCATCATCTTAAGAAAAATGAAATACTTGATATCTTTTATAATGGACTAACCAATGGTTCCAGAGACCACCTGGATAGTTGTGCTTGTTGTGTTTTCAGGGAAAGAACACCAGATGAAGCTGAAATTTTATTGAATAATATGTTGACCAATGAAAATAATTGGGCACTTTCTGATCCAATCCCTGATCCAATTTCTGAACCAACTCCTACCAACTCCGAAGAAAAGGGGTATTCTATTTCTCAGTCCTGAAGATATGCAAGATGCAAAGAAATCTATGAAATAAAAATGTATTAAAGCAGAAGATGTTAAGAATTTACCTCCTATTGAAGAAATGCATGGTCTTAATTTACCGCCTGTTGAAGAAATACATGTTCTTGATAACCTGATAGAGGTAGTAAAGGTAAATTCTCTCTATAGATATGATAAAGCTGAAATCCCATTTACTAAGTCTGCTAGCCCATGCTTGGATGAGTTTGATGACTTTATGGTCAAACAAGAAAACTTCAATGCTTATTTTGGTAGAGAATTAAAACACAATGCTGATATGCTTGAACACTTGGGTGATTATATGGCTAATATTAAAGGTGAACTAAAACTTATTAGTAAACATGCCTCTATGGTTACCACTCAAGTAGAACAAGTACTTAAAGCTCAGAATGATTTGCTCAATGAATTAAATAGCAAGAGAAATGATAATGCTGTTAGAGTTATGACTAGAGGTGGTAAAATGACTCAGGAACCTTTGTATCCTGAGGGCCATCCTAAGAGAATTGAGCAAGATTCTCAGAGAAATGATATTGATGTACCTAGTCCTTCTAAAAGGAAGAAAAAGAAAAATGATAGGACTTTGCATGCTTCTAGTGAACCTGTTGATGACACACCTGAGAATCCCAATGATATTTCTATTTCTGATGTTGAAACACAATCTGGTAATGAGCATGAACCTAGTGATAATGTTAATAATGATGTTCATATTGATGCTCAACCTAGTAATGACAATGAAGTAGAGATTGAACCTGCTGTTGATCTTGATAACCCACAATAAAAGAATGAACGTTATGATAAGAGAGACTTTGTTGCTAGGAAGCACGGTAAGGAAAGAGAAACATGGGTTCAGAAACCCATGCCTTTTCCTCCTAAACCATCCAAGAAAAAGTATGATGAGGATTTTGAGCGCTTTCCTGAAATGATTAGACCTATCTTTTTGCGTATGCGTTTGACTGATATGCTTAAAATGAATGATTATGCTAAGTACATGAAAGATATTGTTACAAATAAAAGAAAGATACCGGAAGCTGAAATTTCCACCATGCTTGCTAATTATACTTTTAAGGATGGAATACCTAAGAAACTAGGAGATCCCGGAGTACCAACTATACCATGCTCCATTAAAAGAAACTATGTTAAAATTGCTTTATGTGAACTTGGAGCTGGTGTTAGTGTTATGCCTCTCTCTTTATATCGTAGACTTGATTTGAATAATTTGACACCTATTGAAATATCTTTGCAAATGGCTGATAAATCAACTACTATACCTGTCGGTATTTGTGAGGATGTGCCTGTTTTGGTTGCAAACCTTACTATTTTAACGGACTTTGTTATTCTTGATATTCCCGAGGACAATAGTATGTCTATTATTCTTGGAAGACCCTTTTTGAATACTGCAGGGGCTGTTATTGATTGCACCAAAGGCAATGTCACTTTTCATGTTAATGGTAAATGAGCATACGGTACACTTTTCGAGGAAACAACCTCAAGTCCACAGTATCAATTCTATTGGAAAAATTTCAACTATTACTATTGGAGGTCTTGGATTTCCTCTTCCTACTGTCAAGAAGAAATATGATATTCTTATTGTTGGGGATGTGCATATCCCCGTTGAGGTAACCTAGTGTTATTCGAAAATTCTCCGGTTCCATGTTATTCGGAATGAGTTTGTTAACAAGACCTGATCAACCTTGTTAGTAGATTCCTTTTGATGAGCATGAGATGGATGAATTTAGAAAACACAACTCTCTGTACCCTCTTTTTACTTTCTCTTATTTATATTAAATAAAACAAAAATACTAATTTCTGTCTGTTTTCTGAATTATCCATGCAATAAAAAAATATATACCCCAAAAATAAAAGTTCTCCAAAGCCCTGACATTTAAATATGATTTTTTCTGGAATATTTGAGAATATCTGGCACTGAGAACACAACAGGGGGAGCAAGCACCTGGCCACAAGGGTGGAGGGCGCGCCCCCTGCCTCGTGGGCCCACAGTGGCTCCCCTCCACTTATTCCAGCTACCACACACTCCTTCCTCCAAAAACACCACTAGCCAGCTCAATCCCGAGTCCAAGCTCATCTTGCTGCCATTTTCGATCTCCTTGCTCAAAGCACCTCCCACAAAACTGCTTTGGGGGATTGTTCATTGGTATGTGACTCCTCCATTTGTCCAATTAGTTTTTGTTCTAATGCTTTATTCATTGCATATTTTTGCTGCTTAGGTGACCCTGTTCTTGAGCTTGCATGTCAAATTTATGTGGTCAAAAGTAGTTTTGATGCATGATATTGTCTCTAGGCACTTGTAGGAGTAGTTGCTATCAATTTTGTTGAGTTTGGTTCACTTTTATTTTGAAGTTACTAAAATTTCAGAAATTTTTTAGAGGAAGAAATAAGTTTAGGAAAATGTACCAAGGTGGTCCTTCAAGGAAGCAAGGACCCAGGCTCGCAATACGTGATGTCGATAATGAACCACCGAGGGAAGCTCAGGTGCGGGCTTGTGAATGGCCGTCAGAGGACTTTATGGATCGAGCAGGAATCAAGGAAGAATTTAATGCGTATGCGCATAATGCCGATCTTGAGAGCTTCGAGGCAGATAAGTGCCGCCAATACCACTATCTCACTGATTCCTTTGTGAGAAGGTTTGAATTTTCATCATCACGTAATTCTCAAACTGTCCTATTTGATCTACATGAAAATTATTATACTATGGACTTAGCGGATTTTAACACTGCTTGCAAACTTCCACAATGGGGCAGCACTAGTGAGCCTCGCAAATCTGATCTTAGAGATTTTCTTGCTAGTATAACTGTGGGGGAATCAAGAGATATAACACAAGCTACCATAGGGAGCATTCATTTTCCTGCTATACATTATTTTGCTCTCTTCATAGGTAGATGCATTAATGGTAAAGATGAAACATGTCACATGTGTGTGCCTGATCTTAGCGTTCTCAGAAGTGCTGTTTTAGGAGATAAACAATACAACTTGGAGGCTATCGTTGCACGTAGGTTGCATAATAATAGATTTAATGGAGATTTCTTTGGTGGAATTTATGCAACCCGTCTAGCTAATTTTCTTGATATACCCATACGTGGGTATTATATTGAGTTGCCTCTTGTTTATTTAGATTATGAGGCTATGGTTCGCCATCAGTTTGTTGAGAGGAACGATCAATTCCTCCACTACCACTAATATTTGACAGACGATGCACCTATCATGTCGCTCTCCCTGCTCCTGCTTTCTTTGACTCTCGGGCAAAAGGGAGATATGTTATAACCAGGGAGGAGGTGGACGAGTATAAGAGGAGCACGGAGACAGCTCGCCTCCAAGCGGCAGCTCATGAGGCAATAGCTACTGCATCACAGTATGACCCCAGCTACAACTTTGGATATCCACCAGGCCAGCCGTGGCCACAGACCAACTTAGGCCAAAAGCCTAAGCTTGGGGGAGTATGTATTTCTCACCGACATTACATTCATGTTCACACACTCATTGCTAGTTGTCGGTGCTCATACTTTTTCATTGTATCATCCATGCTAGTTTATTTTCCTTTCTATGCTTTCTTCTTGTGTGTTTTAATAAACCTTAAAAAATTAGCTGTAGCTTTTAATTAGTTTACTTTCCATGCTTGTAGTAGTAATTAAAAAGAAAACCCAAAAATATTTCTCGTTCTTCTTTTGCTTGTTGGGAGCTTTCCCGTGTAAATAGTTTTGTTTCTTTTCTTTCCTTTGGGGGTCGAGAGGAGAAGACCATAATTAAAATGTTAAAGTGGCTCTTATATGCATTATTGATTGATCTAACAAAGAGCCCATATTATCTTGTCTTCTCTCTTGAATTGAATGCTTGCAGATTCCAGCTTAGTCCAATGCACGTGCACTATTATTATTATTCACATCGTTCGGTCATGCAAGTGAAAGGCAATAATGATGATTATATGATGAACTTATTGAGATGAGAAAAGCTAGTATGAACTCGACCTCTCTTGTTTTTGTAAATATGATTAGTTCATCATTCCAGATTCAGCCTATTATGAATAAACATGTTTGCAATGACAATTAGAGATTATAGTTGCTTATGCCATGCTTAATTAGCTAGGACTTATAATGGTTTACCTTGCGTGCCAACATGCTATTAAACTGGTTGTGATGTGGTATGATAGGGTGGTATCCTCTTTTGCACGATTCGAGTGGCTTGACTTGGCACATGTTTCACGCATGTAGTTGAAACAAAATCAACATAGCCTCTACGATATTTATGTTCATGATGCACTATATCGTACTCATGCTTGCATTCGGTGTTGATTAATTTTAATGCATGTTCATGACTGTTGTCGCTCTCTAGCTGGTCACTTCCCATTCTTTTGCTAGCCTTCACCTGTACTAAGCGGGAATACTGCTTGTGCATCCAATTCCATAAACCCCAAAGTTATTCCATATGAGTCCACCATACCTACCTATATACGGTATCTACCTGCCGTTCCAAGTAAATTTGTATGTGCCAAACTCTAAACCTTCAAATAAACATTCTGTTATGTATGCTCAAATAGCTCATGTATCAACTAGGGCTGTCCGTTTCTTCCATGTTAGCCGGGTTATTCTCAAGAGGAGTGGACTCCGCTCCTCACTCACGAGAAAATGGCTGGTCACCGAGATGCCCAGTCCCATGCTTTATGCAAATCAAATCAAAATAATTGCAAACAAAACTCCCCCAGGACTGTTGTTAGTTGGAGGCACTCGTTGTTTCAAGCAAGCCATGGATTGATGCTTGTTGGTGGAGGGGGAGTATACCATTCTGTTTGGGAACCACCTATAATGTGTGTAGCATGGAAGATATCGCCATCTCTTGGTCGTTATGTTGACAATGAAAGTATACCGCTCAAAATATTATTCATGTCTATTTAAAAATCGAGCTCTGGCACCTCTACAAATCCCTGCTTCCCTCTGCGAAGGGCCTATCTATCTACTTTTATGCTGAGTCATCATCCTCTTATTAAAAAGCACCAGTTGGAGAGCACCGCTGTCATTTGCATCCATTACTATTAGTTTACATTGAGTATTACTTGACTGGATCTCTTTTACCATGAATTACAATGTCTAGTCAGTCCTTGATCTTTAAAGGTGCTCTGCATTTATGTTTTGCGGTCTCAGAAAGGGCTAGCGAGATACCATCTTGTTATATCATATCATGATTGTTTTGAGAAAGTGTTGTCATCCGAGATTTATTATTATTGCTCGCTAGTTGATTATGCCATTGATATGAGTAGACATGAGACCTAAATGTTATTGTGACTATGGTTTGTTCATAATCTCTGCTGAAAACTTGAATGCTGGCTTTACATATTAACAACAAGAGCAAACATAGTTTGTAAAAGTTTTTCTTTATCACTTTCAGTTTATCAACTGAATTGCTTGAGGACAAGCAAAGGTATAAGCTTGGGGGAGTTGATACGTCTCCGTCGTATCTACTTTTTCAAACACTTTTGCCCTTGTTTTGGACTCTAACTTGCATGATTTGAATGGAACTAACTCAGACTGGCGCTGTTTTCAGCAAAATTGCCATCGTGTTATCTTTTGTGCAGAAATAAAAGTTCTCGGAATGACCTAAAAATCAATGAAGAATTATTTTGGAATATATAATAAATATTGGAAGGAAGATCCACGTCAGGGGGCCTCCACCTGCCCACGAGGGTGGGGGGCGCGCCCCCTGCCTCGTGGGCCCTGTGACGCTCCACCGACCTCAACCTTGACACCATATTTTCACTTTTGGGGAGAAAAAACCCAGGGAGATGGATTCATCGCCTTTTACGATACGGAGCCGCCGCCAAGCCCTAAACTCTCTCGGGAGGGCTGAGCTGGAGTCCGTTCGGGGCTCCGGAGAGGGGAATCCGTCGCCATCGTCATCATCAACCTTCCTCCATCACCAATTTGATGATGCTCACCGTCGCGCGTGAGTAATTCCATCATAGGCTTGCTGGACGGTGATGGGTTGGATGAGATTTATCATGTAATCGAGTTAGTTTTGTTAGGGTTTGATCCCTAGTATCCACTATGTTCTGAGATTATGTTGCTATGACTTTGCTATGCTTAATGCTTGTCACTAGGGCCCGAGTGCCATGATATCAGATCTGAACCTATTATGTTTTCATCAATATATGACAGTTCTTGATCCTATTTTGCAAGTCTATAGTCACCTATTATGTGTTATGATCCGTTAACCCCGAAGCGACAATAATCGGGATACTTACCGGTGATGACCGTTGTTTGAGGAGTTCATGTATTCACTATGTGTTAATGCTTTGGTCCGGTACTCTATTAAAAGGAGGCCTTAATATCCCTTAGTTTGCAATAGGACCCCGCTGCCACGGGAGGGTAGGACAAAAGATGTCATGCAAGTTCTTTTCCATAAGCACGCATGACTATATTTGGAATACGTGCCTACATTACATTGATGAACTGGAGCTAGTTCTGTGTCACCCTAGGTTATGACTGTTACATGATGAACCACATCTGGCATAATTCTCTATCACCGATCCATTGCTTACGAGCTTTCCATATATTGTTCTTCGCGTATTTACTTTTTTGTTGCTATTGTTATCATCACTATAAAACACCAAAAATATTACTCTTGCTATTGTTACCTTTAACCACCGTTACCATTATTATTATGTTACTTTGCTACTAAATACCTTGCTGCAGATATTAAGTTTCCAGGTGTGGTTGAATTGACAACTCAGCTGCTAATACTTGAGAATATTCTTTGGCTCCCCTTGTGTCAAATCAATAAATTTGGGTTGAATACTTTACCCTCGAAATCTGTTGCGATCCCCTATACTTGTTGGTTATCAGCTGGTTGGTGATTTTTGTGGGAGGAAGGAGTGTGTGGTAGCTGGAATAAGTGGAGGGGAGCCACCATGGGCCCACGAGGCAGGGGGCGCGCCCTCCACCCTCGTGGCCAGGTGCTTGCTCCCCCTGTTGTGTTCTTAGTGCCAGATATTCTCAAATATTCCAGAAAAAATCATATTTAAATTTTAGGGCATCTGGAGAACTTTTATTTTCGGGGTATTTTTTATTGCATGGATAATTCAGAAAACAGACAAAAATTACTATTTTTGCTTTATTTAATATAAATAACAGAAAGTAAAAAAAGGGTATAGAGAGTTGTGTTTTCTAAATTCATCCATCTCATGCTCATCAAAAGGAATCCACTAAAAAGGTTGATCAGGTCTTGTTAACAAACTCATTCCGAATAACATGGGACCGGAGAATTTACGAATAACACTAGGTTACCTCAACGGGGATATGCACATCCCCAATAATAAGAATATCATATTTCTTCTTGACAGTAGGAAGAGGAAATTCAAAACCTCCATTAGTGATTGTTGAAAGTTTTCAAATAGAATTGATAATGTGGACTTGAGGTTGTTTCCTCGGAAAGTGTACCGTATGCTCATTACCATTAACATGAAAAGTGACATTGCCTTTGGTGCAATCAATAACAGCCCCTACAGTATTCAAAAAGGGTCTTCCAAGAATAATAGACATACTATCGTCCCCGGGAATATCAAGAATAACAAAGTCCATTAAAATAGTAATGTTTGCAACCACAACAGGCACATCCTCACAAATACCGACAGGTATAGTAGTTTATTTATCAGCCATTTGCAAAGATATTTCAGTAGGTGTCAACTTATTCAAATCAAGTCTATGATATAAAGAGAGATGCATAACACTAACACCGGCTCCAAGATCACATAAAGTAGTTTTAACATAGTTTCTTTTAATGGAGCATGGTATAGTTGGTACTCCGGGATCTCCAAGTTTCTTTGGTATTCCACCCTTAAAAGTATAATTAGCAAGCATGGTGGAAATTTCAGCTTCCGGTATCTTTCTTTTATTTGTAACAATTTCTTTCATATACTTAGCATAAGGATTCATTTTGAGCATATCAGTCAAATGCATACACAAGATAGGTCTAATCATTTCAGCAAAGCACTCAAAATCCTCATCATCCTTTTTCTTGGATGGTTTAGGAGGAAAAGGCATGGGTTTCTAAACCCATGGTTCTCTTTCCTTACCGTGCGTCCTAGCAACAAAGTCTCTCTTATCATAACGTTGATTCTTTGATTGCGGGTTATCAAGATCAACAGCAGGTTCAATCTCTACATCATTATCACTACTAGGTTGTGCATCAACATGAACATCATTATTAACATTATCACTAGGTTCATGCTCATTACCCGATTGTGTTTCAGCATCAGAAATAGAAATATCATTGGGATTCTCAGGTGTGTCATCAACAGGTTCACTAGAAGCATGCAAAGTCCTATCATTTTTCTTGTTTTTCCTCTTAGAAGGACTAGGTGCATCAATATTATTTCTTTGAGAATCTTTCTCAATTCTCTTAGGATGGCCCTCAGGATACAAAGGTTCCTGAGTCATTTTACCACCTCTAGTGATAACTCTAACATCATTATTATTTTTCTTACTATTTAATTCATTGAGCAAATTATTTCGAGCTTTGAGTACTTGTTCTACTTGAGTGGTAACCATAGAAGCATGTTTACTAATAAGTTTTAGTTCACCTTTAACATTAGCCATATAATCACTCAAGTGTTCAATCATGTAAGCATTATGTTTCAATTGTCTACCAACATAAGCATTAAAATCTTCTTGCTTAACCATAAAGTCATCAAACTCATCTAAGCATTGCCTAGCAAACTTAGTAGGAGGGATTTCAGCTTTATCATATCTATAGAGAGAATTTACCTTTACTACCTGTGTCGGGTTATCAAGACCATGTACTTCTTCAATAGGCGGCAAATTAAGACCATGCATTTCTTCAATAGGAGGTAAATTCTTAACATCTTCAGCTTTAATATCTTTTTATTTCATAGATTTCTTTGCCTCTTGCATATCTTCAGGATTGAGAAATAGAATACCCCTTTTCTTCGGAGTTGGCTCAGGAGTTGGTTCAGGAATTGGATCGGGGGTTGGATCAGGAAGTGTCCAATTATTTTAATTAGTCAACATATTATTTAATAGAATTTCAGCTTCATCTGGTGTTCTTTCCCTGAAAACACAACCAGCACAACTATCCAGGTGGTCTCTGGAAGCATCGATTAGTCCATTATAGAAGATATCAAGTATTTCATTTTTCTTAAGAGGATGATCACACAAAGAATTAAGTAATTGGAGAAGCCTCCCCCAAGCTTGTGGGAGACTCTCTTCTTCAATTTGCACAAAATTATATATTTCACTTAAAGCAGCTTGTTTCTTATGAGCGGGGAAATATTTAGCAGAGAAGTAATAAATCATATCCTGGGGACTACGCACTCAACCAGGATCAAGAGAATTAAACCATATCTTAGCATCACCCTTTAATGAGAACGGAAATAATTTAAGGATATAATAATAGCGAGTTTTCTCATCATTAGTGAACAGGGTAGCTATATCATTTAATTAGTAAGATGTGCCACAACAGTTTTAGATTCATAACCATAGAAAGGATTAGATTCAACTAAAGTAATTATCTCAGGATAAACAGAGAAATCATAATCTTATCAGTAACAAAGATAGGTGAAGTAGCATAAGCAGGATCATATTTCATTCTAGCATTCAAAGTTTTTTGTTTCAGCTTAGCTAATAATTTCTTAAGATCACTCCTATCATTGCAAGCAAGAAAATCTCTAGCAGTTTCTTCATCCATAACATAGCCCTCAGGCATAATAGGTAATTCATATCTAGGGGGAGAATCTTCATCATCACTTTCATCAATATTATCAGTTTCAATAATTTCATTCTCTCTAGCCCTAGCAAGTTGTTCATCAAGAAATTCACCAAGTGGCACAGTAGTATCAAGTATAGAAGCAGTTTCATCATAAGTATCATGCATATCAGAAGTGGCATCATCAATAACATGCGACATATCAGAATTAATAGCAGAAGCAGGCCTAGGTGTCACAAGCTTACTCAAAACAGAAGGTGAATCAAGTGCAGAGCTAGATGGCAGTTCCTTACCTCCCCTCATAGTTGAGGGATAAATCTTGGTTCTTGGATCTTTCAAGTTCTTCATAATGATAAGCAGATATAAATCCCAAGTGACTCAAAGAATAGAGCTATGCTCCCAGGCAACGGCGCCAGAAAATAGTCTTGATAACCCACAAGTATAGGGGATCACAACAGTTTTCGAGGGTAGAGTATTCAACCCAAATTTATTAATTCGACACAAGGTGAGCCAAAGAATATTCTCAAGTATTAGCAGCTGAGTTGTCAATTCAACCACACCTGGAAACTTAATATCTGCAGCGAAGTGTCTAGTAGCAAAGTAATATGATAGTAGTGGTAATGGTGGTAAAAGGGAACGGTAGCAAAAGTAATATTTTTGGTGTTTTGTAGTGATGATAACAATAGCAACGGAAAAGTAAATAAGCGAAGAACAATATATGGAAAGCTCGTAGGCAATGGATCGGTGATAGAGAATTATGTCGGATGCGACCGATCATGTAACAGGCATAACCTAGGGTGACACAGAACTAGCTCCAGTTCATCAATGTAATGTAGGCATGTATTCCGAATATAGTCATACGTGCTTATGGAAAATAACTTGCATGACATCTTTTGTCCTACCCTCCCATGGCAGCGGGGTCCTATTGGAAACTAAGGGATATTAAGGCCTCCTTTTAATAGAGTACCGGACCAAAGCATTAACACATAGTGAATACATGAACTCCTCAAACTATGATCATCATCAGGAGTGGTCCCGATTATTGTCACTTCGGGGTTGCCTGATCATAACACATAGTAGGTGACTATAGACTTGCAAGATAGGATCAAGAACTCTCATATATTGATGAAAACATAATAGGTTTAGATCTGAAATCATGGCACTCGGGCCCTAGTGACAAGCATTAAGCATAGCAAAGCCATAGCAACATCAATCTCAGAACATAGTGGATACTAGGGATCAAACCCTAACAAAACTAACTCGATTACATGATAAATCTCATCCAACCCATCACCGTCCAGCAAGCCTATGATGGAATTACTCACGCACGGCGGTGAGCATCATGAAATTGGTGATGGAGGATGGTTGATGATGACGATGGCGACGGATTCCCCTCTCCGGGGCCCCGAACGGACTCCAGATCAGCCCTCCCGAGAGAGTTTAGGGCTTGGCGGCGGCTCCGTATCGTAAAATGCGATGAATCCTTCTCCTTGGTTTTTTCTCCCCGAAAGTGAATATATGGAGTTGAGGTTGAGGTCGGTGGAGCGTCATGGGGCCCACGAGGCAGGGGTCGCGCCCAGGGGGTAGGGCGCGCCCCCACCCTCGTGGAAAGGTGGTGCCCCCCTGATGTGGATCTTTCTTCCAGTATTTTTTATATATTCCAAAATAATTCTCCATGGATTTTTAGGTCATTCCGAGAACTTTTATTTCTGCACAAAAATAAGACCATGGAAATTCTGCTAAAAACAGCGCCAGTCCGGGTTAGTTCCATTCAAATCATGCAAGTTAGAGTCCAAAACAAGGGCAAAAGTGTTTGGAAAAGTAGATACGATGGAGACGTATTAGTGCTCACTTTTATCATTAGTTACCTTGCTGTTTTTATATTTTCAGATTACAAAAACCTATATCTACCATCCATATTGCACTTGTATCACCATCTCTTTGCCGAACTAGTGCACCTATACAATTTACCATTGTATTGGGTGTGTTGGGGACACAAGAGACTCTTTGCTATTTGGTTGCAGGATTGTTTGAGAGAGACCATCTTCATCCTACGCCTCCCACGGATTGATAAACCTTAGGTCATCCACTTGAGGGAAATTTGCTACTGTCCTACAAACCTCTGCACTTGGAGGCCCAACAACGTCTACAAGAAGAAGGTTGTGTAGTAGACATCAAGCTCTTTTCTGGCGCCGTTGCCGGGGAGGTTAGTGCGTGAAGGTATATCTTTAGATCTTGCAATTGAATCTTTTAGTTTCTTGTTTTATGACTAGTTTTGTCTATAAAAGAAAACTACAAAAAATGGAATTGAGGTTGCCTCATATGCTTCATCTTTTAATATCTTTCGTGAAAATAAGGATTCCAATAATTGTGCCAAAGTTTTAGAAGGAGAATGCATTAAAATGTTTCGCACTAAATCTTTGGATGATGCGCATGATTGCAATGTTGTTAGTATGAATTCTTTGAATATCCATGATGCTAATGATATGCAAAGCCACAAGCTTGGGGATGCTATGTTTGATGAAGATGATATTTTCTGTCCCCAAGTTTTGATGAGCAAATTTATTATGATGAAAGCATGCTACCTATCTATGATGATTATTGTGATGACACATATGTTATAAAGAATAATTATAACCATGAAACTTGTCATCTTGAATTTAATTTTCAATCCCATAATAGCTATTTTTTTGAGTTTGCTCCCACTACTATTCATGAGAAGAAATTTGCTTATGTGGAGAGTAATAAAAATTCTATTATTATGCATCATGAAAAGAATGCTTTATGTGATGGTTATATTGTTGAATTCATTCATGATGCTACTGAAAATTATTATGAGGGAGGAATATATGCTCGTAGGAATTGCAATAATATCAAGTTTCCTCTCTATGTGCTTAAAATCTTGAAGTTATGCTTGTTTTGCTTTCCTATGCTAGTTGACTCTTGTTCCCATAAATTGTTTTCTCACAAAATCCCTTTGCATAGGAAGTGGATTAGACTTAAATGTGCTAGTCATATGCTTCATGATGCTCCCGTTATGTTTCAATTCTTATCTTTTATGTGAGCATCATTGTCATCATCATGCCTAGCTATAAAGGAATTAAAGAAAAGCGCTTGTTGGGAGACAAACCAACATTTATACCTACTGTTTTTGTGTGTTCACATGATTATGCTACTATAGTAATCATGTTTTATAGCTTTTGTTTCAATAAAGTGCCAAGTAAGACCTTTGGGATGGCTTACAGTGATAGTTGATTTGATCTTGCTAAAAAACAGAAACTTTTGCTCCCAGGAGATTAGTTTTTATTTTTAACAGAAGAGCGATAAAATACTGATTCTTTTTGCAGAGGATTAATAAAAAATTTCCTAGGACTTCCTAATTTCTCAGGATTTTTGGAGTTACATAAGTATTCGGGAGTTACAGATTACTACAGATTGTTCTGATTTTGACAGATTCTGTTTTGTATGTGTTGTTTGCTTATTTTGATGAATCTATGAGTAGTATCGGAGGGTATGAACCATAGAGAAGTTGGAATACATAAGGTATTACACCAATATAAATAAACAATGAGTTCACAACAGTACCAAAAGTGGTGATTTTATTTTCTTATACTAACGGAGCTTACGAGTTTTTTGTTAAGTTTTGTGTTGTGAAGTTTTCAAGTTTTGGGTAAAGATTCGATGGACTACGGAATAAGGAGTGGCAAGAGCCTAAGCTTGGGGATGCCCAAGGCACCTGATACGTCTCCAACGTATCTATAATTTTTGATTGTTCCATGCTATTATATTATCTGTTTTGGATGTTTAATGGGCTTTAATATACCTTTTTATATTATTTTTGGGACTAACCTACTAACCAAAGGCCCAGTGCAAATTGCTATTTTTTTGCCTATTTCAGTGTTTCGCAGAAAAGGAAAATCAAACAGAATGAAACCTTCGGGAGAGTTATTTTTGGAACAAACATGATCCATGAGACTTGGAGTGGACGTTAAGAAAGAAGCGAGGAGGCCACGAGGCAGGGAGGCACGCCCAGGGGGGTAGGCGCCCCCCGCCCTCGTGGGCCCCTCGCAGCTCCAACGACGTACTTCTTCCTCCTATATATACCCATATACCCTGAAAACATCGAGGAGCACCACAAAACCCTATTTCCACCGCCGCAACCTTCTGTACCCATGAGATTCCATCTTAGGGCCTTTTCCGGCGCTCTGCTGGAGGGGGAATCGATCACGGAGGGCTTCTACATCAACACCATAGCCTCTCCGATGATGTGTGAGTAGTTTACCACAGACCTTTGGGTCCATAGTTATGAGCTAGATGTCTTCTTCTCTCTCTTTGGATCTCAATACAAAGTTCTCCTCGATGCTCTTGGAGATCTATTCGATGTAATTCTTTTTGTGGTGTGTTTGTCGAGATCCGATGAATTGTGGGTTTATGATCAAGATTATCTACGAACAATATTTAATTCTTCTCTAAATTCTTTTATGCATGATTTAAATATCTTTGCAAGTCTCTTCGAATTATCAGTTTGGTTTGGCCTACTAGATTGATCTTTCTTGCAACGGGAGAAGTTCTTAGCTTTGGGTTCAATCTTGCGGTGTCCTTTCCCAGTGATAGCAGGGGCAGCAAGGCACGTATTGTATTATTGTCATCGAGGATAAAAAGATGGGGTTTATATCATATTTCTTGAGTTTATCCCTCTACATCATGTCATCTTGCCTAATGCGTTAGTATGTTCTTATGAACTTAATACTCTAGATGCATGTTGGATAGCGGTCGATGTGTGGAGTAATAGTAGTAGATGCAGAATCACTTTGGTCTACTTGTCGTGGATATACATGATCATACCTAGATATTCTCATAACTATGCGCTTTTCTATCAATTGCTCGACAGTAATTTGTTCACCCACCGTAGAATTTGTTATCTTCAGAGAAGCCACTAGTGAAACCTATGGCCCCCGAGTCTATCTTCCATCATATTATTTTCCTATCAATTTGCTATTTCTATTTTGCAATCATTATTTTCCAATCTACATAACAAAAATACCAAAAATATTTATCTTGTTATCTCTATCAGATCTCACTTTCGTAAGTGACCGTGAAGGGATTGATAACCCCTTTATCGCATTGGTTGCAAGGTTCTTGTTTGTTTGTGCAGGTACTAGGGGACTTGTGTGTTACCTCCTACTGGATTGATACCTTGGTTCCCAAAACCGAGGGAAATACTTACGCTACTGTGCTGCATCACCCTTTCCTCTTCAAAGGAAAACCAACACAAGCTCAAGAGGTAGCAAGAAGGATTTCTGACGCCGTTGCCAGGGAGGTTTAGACCAAGTCAAGTCAAGCTTTGATCTCCCACCAACGTGCGGATTTCTGGCGCCGATACCAAGTACCCATTACAAACTCTTATCCCTGGCATTACATTATTTGCCATTTGCCTCTCGTTTTCATCTCCCCCACTTCACCCCTGCCGTTTTATTCACCCTCTTTTCTGTCTGCCTCTTTTTGCTTGCTTTTTGTTTGCTTGTGCGTCGGATTGATTGTTTGTCACTATGGCTCAAGATAATAGTAAATTGTGTGATTTCTCCAATACCAACAACAATGATTTTATTAGTACTCTGATTGCTCCTCTTACCGATGCGGAATCTTGTGAAATTAATACTGCCTTGCTGAATCTTGTCATGAAAGATTCGTTTTCTGGCCTTCCTAGTGAAGATGCCGCTACCCATCTAAACAACTTTGTTGATTTGTGTGATATGCAAAAGAATAAAGATGTGGATAATGATATTGTTAAATTGAATTTATTTCCGTTTTCGCTTAGAGATCGTGCTAAAACTTGGTTTTCGTCTTTGCTTAAAAATAGTATTGATTCATGGAATAAGTGAAAAGATGCTTTTATCTCTAAGTATTTTCCTCCCGCTAAGATAATCTCTCTTAGAAACTATATTATGAATTTTAAACAACTTGATCATGAGCATGTTGCACAAGCTTGGGAGAGGATGAAATTAATGATACGTAATTGCCCTACTCATGGATGATCATACAAAAAATTTATGCTGGATTGAATTTTGCTTCTAGAAATCTTTTAGATTCGGCCGTGGGAGGCACTTTTATGGAAATCACTTTGGGAGAAGCTACTAAACTCCTAGATAATATTATGGTTAATTATTCTCAATGGCACACTGAAAGATCTACTAGTAAAAAGGTTCATGCTATAGAAGAAAATAATGTTTTGAGTGGAAAGATGGATGAACTTATGAAATTGTTTGCTAATAAGAGTGTTTCTTCTAATCCTAATGATATGCCTTTGTCTACTTTGATTGAGAATAATAATGAATCTATGGATGTGAATTTTGTTGGTAGGAACAATTTTGGTAACAATGCTTATAGAGGAAACTTTAATCATAGACCGTTTCCTAGTAATTCCTCTAATAATTATGGTAATTCCTACAACAAGTCTTATGGAAATTTTAATAAGATGCCCTCTGATTTTGAGACTAGTGTTAGAGAATTTATGATTTCGCAAAAGAATTTCAATGCTTTGCTTGAAGAAAAATTGCCTTAGATTGATGAGTTGACTAGGAACATGGATAGAATTTCTCTTGATGTTGATTCTTTGAAACTTAGATCTATTCCACCTAAGCATGATATCAATGAGTATCTCAAAGCCATGAGAATTTCCATTGATGAGTGCAAGGAAAGAACCACTAGGATGCGTGCTAAAAAAAGATTGCTTTATGAAAGCGTGTTCTTCTAGTTTTCACGATAATAAGGATGAAGATCTAAAAGTGATTGATGTGTCCCCTATTAAATCTTTGTTTTGCAATATTAATCTTGATAATTATGGGACTAGAGATGAGTCAACTTTAGTTAAAAGGCGTCCCAATGATTCGGAGTTTTTAGGTCTTGATGCAAAAATTAATAAAAGTGGGATTGAAGAGGTCAAAACTTTACATAGCAATGAACCCACTATTTTGGATTTAAAGGAATTTAATTATGATAATTGCTCTTTGATAGATTGTATTTCCTTGTTGCAATCCGTGCTAAATTCTCCTCATGCTTATGATCAAAATAAAGCTTTTACCAAACATATCGTTGATGCTTTAATGAAATCTTATGAAGAAAAGCTTGAATTAGAAGTTTCTATCCCTAGATAACTTTATGATGAGTGGGAACATACTATTAAAATTAAAATTAAAGATCATGAATGTGTTGCTTTATGTGATTTGGGTGCTAGTGTTTCCACGATTCCAAAAACTTTGTGTGATGTGTTAGGTTTCCGTGAATTTGATGATTGTTCTTTAAATTTGCATCTTGCGGATTCCACTATTAAGAAACCTATGGGAAGGATTAATGATGTTCTTATTGTTGCAAATAGGAATTATGTGCCCATAGATTTCATTGTTCTTGATATAGATTGCAATCCTACATGTCCTATTATTCTTGGTAGACCTTTCCTTAGAACGATTGGTGCAATTATTGATATGAAAGAAGGAAATATTAGATTCCAATTTCCGTTAAGGAAAGGCATGGAACACTTTCCTAGAAAGAAAATTAAATTACCTTATGAATCTATTATGAGAGCCACTTATGGATTGCATACCAAAGATGACAATACCTAGATCTATTCTTGTTTTTATGCCTAGCTAGGGGCGTTAAACGATAGCGCTTGTTGGGAGGAAACCCAATTTTATTTTTGTTTCTTGTTCCTGTTTAGTAATAAGTAATTAATCTAGCTTCTGTTTAGATGTGCTTTTATTATTTTAATTAGTGTTTGTGCCAAGAAGAACCTTTGGGAAGACTTGGGGGAAGTCTTTGTGATCTTGCTGTAAAAACAGAAACTTTAGCGCTCACGAGATTTGCTGCCATTTTTTACTGGAGAGTGCGATTAGTTTGATTCTTTTTGAAGATGATTAATAGACAAATTACTCACGTACACCAATTTATTTATGAATTTTTGGGGTTACAGAAGTATTCGAAACCTATAGATTACTACAGACTGTTCTGTTTCTGACAGATTCTGTTTTTCGTGTGTTGTTTGCTTATTTTGATGAATCTATGGCTAGTATCGGGGGGTATGAACCATAGAGAAGTTGGAATACAGTAGGTTTAACACCAATATAAATAAAGAATGAGTTCATTACAGTACCTCGAATTGGTGGTTTGTTTTCTTATACTAACGAAGCTCATGAGATTTTCTGTTGAGTTTTGTGTTGTGAAGTTTTCAAGTTTTGATGGATTTTGGAACAAGGAGTGGCAAGAGACTAAGCTTGGGGATGCCCAAGGCACCCCAAGGTTAAATTCAAGGACAACCAAAAGCCTAAGCTTGGGGATGCCCCGGAAGGCATCCCCTCTTTCATCTTCGTCCATCGGTAACTTTACTTGAGGCTATATTTTTATTCACCACATGATATGTGTTTTGCTTGGAGCATCTTGTATGATTTGAGTCTTTGATTTTTAGTTTAACACAATCATACTTTCTGTACACACCTTTTGGAGAGACACACATGAATCGGAATTTATTAGAATACTCTATGTGCTTCACTTATATCTTTTGAGCTAGATAATTTTGCTCTAGTGCTTCACTTATATCCTTTAAGAGCACGATGGTGGTTTTATTCTATAGAAATTATTGATCTCTCATGCTTCACTTATATGATTTTGAGAGTCCTCTAGAACAGCATTTTAATTTGCTTTGGCTATAAAATTAGTCCTAATATAATAGGCATCCAAGATGGGCATAATAAAAGTTATCATAAAAAGTGCATTGAATACTATGAGAAGTTTGATACTTGATGATTGTTTTGAGATATGAAGATGGTGATATTAGAGTCATGCTAGTTGAGTAGTTGTGAATTTTAGAAATACTTGTTCTAAAGTTTATGATTCCCGTAGCATGCACGTATGGTGAACCATTATGTGAAGAAGTTAGAGCATGATTTATTTATTGATTGTCTTCCTTATGAGTGGTGGTCGGGGACGCGCGATGGTGTTTTCCTACCAATCTATCCCCATAGGAGCATGCACTTAGTACTTTGTTTCGATAACTAATATATTTTTGCAATAAGTATGTGAGTTCTTTATGACTAATGTTGAGTCCATGGATTATACACACTCTCACCCTTCCACCATTGCTAGCCTCTCTAGTACCGCGCAACTTTCGCCGGTACCATAAACCCACCATATACCTTCCTCAAAACAGCCACCATACCTACCTATTATGGCATTTCCATAGCCATTCCGAGATATATTTCCATGCAACTTACCACCGTTCCGTTTATTATGACATGCTTCATTGTCATATTGCTTTGCATGATCATGTAGTTGACATTGTATTTGTGGCAAAGCTACCATTCATAATTCTTTCATACATGTCACTCATGAGTCATTGCACATCCCGGTACACCGCCAGAGGCATTCACATAGAGTCATATTTTGTTCTAAGTATCGAGTTGTAATTCTTGAGTTGTAAGTAAATAAAAGTGTGATGATCATCATTATTAGAGCATTGTCCGAAGTAAGGAAAGGATGATGGAGACTATGATTCCCGCACAAGTCGGGATGAGACTTTAGACGAAAATAAAAAAAAGAAAAGAAAAGAAAGGCCATATAAAAAAGAGAAGGACCAAAAAAATGAGAGAAAAAGAGAGAAGGGACACTGTTACTATCCTTTTACCACACTTGTGCTTCAAAGTAGCACCATGATCTTGATGACAGAGAGTCTCCTATGTTGTCACTTTCATATACTAGTGGGAATTTTACATTATGGAACTTGGCTTGTATATTCCAATGATGGGCTTCCTCAAAATTCCCTAGGTCTTTGTGAGCAAGCGAGTTGGATGCACACCCACTGAGTTTCTTTTGTTGAGCTTTCATACACTTATAGCTCTAGTGCATCCGTTGCATAGCAATACCTACTCACTCACATTGATATCTATTGATGGTCATCTCCATAGCCCGTTGATACGCCTAGTTGATGTGAGACTATCTTCTCCTTTTTGTCTTCTCCACAACCACCATTCTATTCCACCTATAGTGCTATGTCCATGGCTCATGCTCATGTATTGCGTGAAGATTGAAAAAGTTTGAGAACATCAAAAGTATGAAACAATTGCTTGGCTTGTCATCGGGGTTGTGCATGATTTAAATATTTTGTGTGGTGAAGATGGAGCATAGCCAGACTATATGATTTTGTTGGGATAACTTTCTTTGGCCATGTTATTTTGAGAAGACATGATTGCTTTGCTAGTTTGCTTGAAGTATTATTATTTTTCTTTCAATATTAAACTTTTGTCTTGAATCTTTCGAATCTGAACATTCATGCCACAGTAAAGAAAATTACATTAAGAATTATGCTAGGTAGCATTCCTCATCAGAAATTCTGTTTTTATCATTTACGTACTCGAGGATGAGCAGGAATTAAGCTTGGGGATGCTTGATACGTCTCCAACGTATCTATAATTTTTGATTGTTCCATGCTATTATATTATCTGTTTTGGATGTTTAATGGGCTTTAATACACCTTTTTATATTATCTTTGGGACTAACCTACTAACCAAAGGCCTAGTGCAAATTGATGTTTTTTTGCCTATTTCAGTGTTTCGCAAAAAAGGAATATCAAACGGAATCCAAACGGAATGAAACCTTCGGGAGAGTTATTTTTGGAACAAACATGATCCAGGAGACTTGGAGTGGATGTCAAGAAAGAAGCGAGGAGGCCATGAGGCAGGGAGGCGCGCCCCCCCCTCGTGGGCCGCTCGTAGCTCCACCGACGTGCTTCTTCCTCCTATATATACCCATATACCCCGAAAACATCTAGGAGCACCAAGAAACCCTATTTCCACCGCCGCAACCTTCTATACCCGTGATATCCCATCTTGGGGCCTTTTCCGGCGCTCCGCCGGAGGGGGAATCAATCACGGAGGGCTTCTACATCAACACCATAGCCTCTCCGATAATGTGTGAGTAGTTTACCACAGACCTTCGGGTCCATAGTTATTAGCTAGATGACTTCTTCTCTCTCTTTGGATCTCAATACAAAGTTCTCCTCGATTCTCTTGGAGATCTATTCGATGTAATTCTTTTTGCGGTGTGTTTGTCGAGATCCAATGAATTGTGGGTTTATGATCAAGATTATCTATGAACAATATTTGATTCTTCTCTGAAATCTCTTATGCATGATTTAAATATCATTGCAAGTCTCTTCGAATTATCAGTTTGGTTTGGCCTACTAGATTGATCTTTCTTGCAATGGGAGAAGTGCTTAGCTTTGGGTTCAATCTTGCGGTGTCCTTTCCCAGTGACAGTAGGGGCAGCAATGCATGTATTGTATTGTTGCCATCGAGGATAAAAAGATGGGGTTTATGTCATATTGCTTGAGTTTATCCCTCTACATCATGTCATCTGGCCTAATGCGTTACTCTGTTCTTATGAACTTAATACTCTAGATGCATGCTGGATAGCGGTCGATGTGTGGAGTAATAGTAGTAGATGCAGAATCGTTTCGGTCTACTTGTCGCGGATGTGATGCCTATATACATGATCATGCCTAGACATTCTCATAACTATGCGCTTTTCTATCAATTGCTCGACAGTAATTTGTTCACCCCCCGTAGAATTTGTTATCTTGAGATAAACCACTAGTGAAACCTATGGCCCGGGTCTATCTTCCATCATATTATTTTCCTATCAATTTGCTATTTCTATTTTGAAATATTTATTTTCCAATCTATACAACAAAAATACCAAAAAATATTTATTTTATTATCTCTATCAGATCTCACTTTTGTAAGTGACCGTGAAGGGATTGACAACCCCTTTATTGCGTTGGTTGCAAGGTTCTTGTTTGTTTGTGCAGGTGCTAGGGGACTTGTGTGTTACCTCCTACTGGATTGATACCTTGGTTCTCAAAACCGAGGGAAATACTTACGCTACTGTGCTGCATCACCCTTTCCTCTTCAAGGGAAAACCAACGCAAGCTCAAGAGGTAGCAGCTCCCCAAGGTAATATTCAAGGACAACCAAGAGCCTAAGCTTGGGGATGCCCAAGGCACCCCATGGTAATATTCAAGGACAACCAAGAGCTTAAGCTTGGGGATGCCCCGGATGGCATCCCCTCTTTCGTCTTCGTTCATCGGTAACCTTATTTGGAGCTATATTTTTATTCACCACATGATATGTGTTTTTCTTGGAGTGTCATTTATTTTGTTTATATTTTCTTGCTTCTATTTAGAGTAATGTCTTGCATCTTTTATTTCAATAAAAAAAAGGTCAAGTGTAGCCTTTACCATGCTTATTTCTCAAGTCTATATGTTGCTGTTTTAAAAACAGAAGATTTGCTGTTATGTTTTGAATATTGGTGAATAATCAGAACATGATGAAAATCTTAAAATGTTTACACCATCAGTAACAACAAATTATCTACAATGTGGTAACTTTTCAGAATTTTTGGAGTTAGGGAAGTATGATTCCTCTTGCATTCTTTACAGACTGTTCTATTTAGACAGATTGCTGTTATGTTTGCATTGTTTGCATATGGTTGCTTGTTTAATGATCCTATTTGAGGATAGGAGTGTTAAATATGCAGAGGCATTTAGTATGCAATGTAAAATTATAATTTTAGTGATTTTCTGCAGTACAGAATGATAAGGTTTTGCATGGATTTATACTAACCTATCTCACGAGTTCTTGTTGAGTTTTGTGTGGATGAAGCTTTTAAGATTTAGGGAAACCATGATACGAAAGGAATTAAGGAGACACAAAAGCTCAAGCTTGGGGATGCCAAAGGCATCCCAAGTGAATATTCCAAGAAGTCTCAAGCATCTAAACTTGGGGATGCCCCGGTAGGCATCCCACCTTTCTTCTTCAACAACTATCAGTCAGTTTTGGTCGAGCCTAAGTTTTTGCTTATTCACATGCTATGTGCTATCCTTGCAATGTCATTTTATTTTGTTTTGCTTGCTGTTCGAATAAAGTACTTAAGATCGGAAATTTTATTTATGA
The DNA here is from genome assembly GCF_003073215.2 of Triticum urartu. Classification (NCBI taxonomy): domain Eukaryota; kingdom Viridiplantae; phylum Streptophyta; class Magnoliopsida; order Poales; family Poaceae; genus Triticum; species Triticum urartu. The sequence continues at coordinate 144,567,815 of NC_053024.1, read as the reverse complement.
GAAGGAGTGTTCACATAGTTACATAATTATTCAACTACTCATTGTGCTTCGCTTATATCTTTTGGAGTAGTTTGTCGTTTGCTCTAGTACTTCACTTATATCTTTTTAGAGCATGGTGGCAGTTTTATGTTGAAAAAATTGTTGAACTGTCATGCTTCACTTATATCATTTTGAGAGTCTCTAAAAAACATGGTAGTTTGCTTTGGTTATGAATTTAGTCCTAATATGATGGGCATCTAAGAGGGATATAATAAAAACTTTCATATGAATACTATGAGAAGTCTGATTCCTTATGATTGTTTTTGACATGAAGATGGTGATATTAGAGTCATCCTAGTGAGTAGTTGTGAATTTTAGAAACACTTGTGTTAAGGTTTGTGAGTCCCGTAGCATGCACGTATGGTGAACCGTTATGTAACGAAGTTGGAGCATGAGATATTTTTTTATTGTCTTCCTTATGAGTGGCGGTCGGGGATGAGCGATGGTCTTTTCCAACCAATCTATCCCCCCTAGGAGCATGTGCGTAGTACTTTGTTTCGATAACTAATAGAATTTTGCAATAATTATGTGAGTTCTTTATGACTAATGTTGAGTCAATGGATTATACGCACTCTCATCCTTCCACATTGCTAGCCTCTCTAGTACCGCACAACTTTTGCCGGTACCATAAACACACCATATACCTTCCTCAAAACAGCCACCATACCTACCTATTATGGCATTTCCATAGCCATTCCGAGATATATTGCCATGCAACTTTCTACCGTTCCATTTATTATGACACGCTTCATCATAGTCATATTGCTTTGCATGATCATGTAGTTAACATCATATTTGTGGCATGGCAACCATTCACAATTTTTCATACATGTCACTCTTGATTCATTGCACATCCCGGTACACCACTGGAGGCATTCACATAGAGTCATATTTTATTCCAAGTATCGAGTTGTAATTCTTGAGTTGTAAGTAAATAAAAGTGTGATGATCTTCATTATTAGAGCATTGTCCCATGTGAGGAAAGGATGATGGAGACTATGATTCCCCCACAAGTCGGGATGAGACTCCGGACCAAAAAAAGAGGCCATAAAAAAAGAAGGCCCAAACAAAAAAAATAAAAAAGGGAGAGAAAAAGAGAGAAGGGGCAATGCTACTACCCTTTTTCCACACTTGCTTCAAAGTGGCACCATGATCTTCATGATAGAGAGTCTCTTATGTTGTCACTTTCATATACTAGTGGGAATTTTTCATTATATAACTTGGCTTGCATATTCCAATGACGGGCTTCCTCAAATTGCCCTAGGTCTTCGTGAGCAAGCAAGTTGGATGCACACCCACTTAGTTTCTTTTGTTGAGCTTTCATACACTTATAGCTCTAGTGCATCCGTTGCATGGCAATCCCTACTCACTCACATTGATATCTATTGATGGGCATCTCCATAGCCCATTGATACGCCTAGTTGATGTGAGACTATCTTCCTCTTTTTTGTCTTCTCCACAACCACCATTCTATTCCACCTATAGTGCTATGTCCATGGCTCGTGCTCATATATTGCGTGAAAGTTGAAAAAGTTTGAGAATACTAAAGTATGAAACAATTGCTTGACTTGTCATCGGAATTGTGCATGATTGGAGCATTTTGTGTGAAGAAAATGAAGCATAACCAAACTATATGATTTTAGGGATGAGCTTTCTTTGGCTATATTATTTTGAGAAGACATAATTGCTTGGTTAGTATGCTTGAAGTATTATTATTTTTATTTCAATATTAAACTTTTGTTTTGAATCTTTCGGATCTGAACATTCATTCCACAATAAAGAAAATTACATTGAAAAATATGTTAGGTAGCATTCCACATCAAAAATTCTATTTTTATCATTTACCTACTCGAGGACGAGCAGGAATTAAGCTTGGGGAAGCTTGATACGTCTCCAACGTATCTATAATTTTTGATTGTTCCATGCTATTCTATTATCAATCTTGGATGTTTTATATGCATTTATATGCTATTTTATATGATTCTTGGGACTAACCTATTATCCCGAGCCTAGCGCCAGTTTCTGTTTTTCCTTGTTTTTGAGTTTGACAGAAAAGGAATAACAAACGGAGTCCAATTGGCGTGCCAATTTTTGATGATTTTTTATGGACCAAAAGAAGCCCCCGAAGTAAAAGAGTTGGGCCAGAAGAGTCCCGAGCCGTCCACGAGGGTGGGGGGCGCGCCTTACCCCCCTAGGTGCATCCCCCTATCTCGTGGACGACTCGGAGACCCCCCCTGACGTGAGACCTACGCCAAAAATTCCTATAAATACAGAAACCTCCAGAAAATAACCTAGATCAAGAGTTCCGTCGCCGCGAGCCTCAGTAGCCACCAAAAACCAATCGGGACCCTGTTCCGGCACCCTGCTGGAGGGGGTATCCATCACCGGTGGCCATCTTCATCATCCCGGTGCTCTCCATGACAAGGAGGGAGTAGTTCACCCTCGGGGCTGAGGGTATGTACCAGTAGCTATGTGTTTGATCTCTCTCTCTCTCTCTCTCTCTCTTGTTCTTGATATGGCACGATCTTGATGTACCGCGAGCTTTGCTATTATAGTTGGATCTTAAGATGTCCCCCCCTCTATCTCCTTGTGATGAATTGACTTTTCCCTTTGAAGTTATCTTATCGGATTGAGTCTCTAAGTATTTGAGAACACTTGATGTATGTCTTGCATGTGCTTATCTTTGGTGACAATGGGATATTCATGTGATCCACTTGATGTATGTTTTGGTGATCAACTTGCGAGTTTTGTGACCTTGTGAACTTATGCATAGGGGTTGGCACATGTTTTCATCTTGACTCTTCGGTAGAAAATTTGGGGCACTCTTTGAAGTTCTTTTTGTTGGTTGAATAGATGAATCTGAGATTGTGTGATGCAGATCGTATAATCATACCCATGGATACTTGAGGTGACATTGGAGTATCTAGGTGACATTAGGGTTTTGGTTGATTTGTGTCTTAATGTGTTATTTTACTACGAACTCTAGGGCCGTTTGTGACACTTATAGGAATAGCCCAACGGATTGATCGGAAAGAATAACTTTGAGGTGGTTTCATACCCTACAATAATCTCTTCATTTGTTCTCCGCTATGTGACTTTGGAGTGACTCTTTGTTGCATGTTGAGGGATTGTTATATGATCCAATTATGTTATTGTTGTCGAGAGAATTTACACTAGTGGAAGTATGAACCCTAGGCATTGCTTCGAAGCATTGCAATACCATTTGTGCTCACTTCTATCATTAGTTACCTTGCTGTTTTTATATTTTCAGATTACAAAAACCTATATCTACCATCCATATTGCACTTGTACCACCATCTCTTTGCCGAACTAGTGCACCTATACAATTTACCATTGTATTGGGTGTGTTGGGGACACAAGAGACTCTTTGCTATTTGGTTGCAGGGATGTTTGAGAGAGACCATGTTCATCCTACGCCTCCCACGGATTGATAAACCTTAGGTCATCCACTTGAGGGAAATTTGCTATTGTCCTACAAACCTCTGCACTTGGAGGCCCAACAACGTCTACAAGAAGAAGGTTGTGTAGTAGAAATCACCAGTCATGGTGGGATATATATATTTAAGGATGTGTACCCCTCAAGTGTTCAGCTTATCCGAACACATCACAGAAATCATACAAAAATGAGAAAACAAAAAATAAATGAAGAGGAGAAAAAGGAACGAACAAGAAGTACGGCCGAACTTATGCGTAGAATCTTCAGAGCCGAGCAGCGTTCCATGGATTTGGCTCGAGGCGATTATTCGATGCATTACGAAGGCGGTAGGCTCCTCCTGTGAGAACTTCATCGATAATGAAGGGACCCTCCCATTTTGGTTTGAGTTTGTCCTTTTTCTTCTCCGGGAGGCATAGAACGAGTTCACCGACATTATAAGTCTTGGCCCGCACTTCTCTGCTTTGGTATCTCCGAGCCTGTTATTGATAGAATGAGGAACGGGATTTTGCAACATCGCGCTCCTCCTCCAGGCCATCTAGGTTGTCTTGCCGATCAAGCTCAGCTTCTCTCTCTTCATACATGCGCACTCGAGGTGAGTCATGATAATGTCACAGGGCAAGACAACCTCTGCGCCGTACACCATGAAGAAGGGTGTGTATCCGGTTGTGCGATTGGGCGTTGTCCGCAGTCCCCATAGTACGGAACCAAGTTCCTCGACCCAGTGTTTATCTGACTCCCGTAGGGATCGCACTAGTCTGGGTTTAATGCCACTAATTATCAGGCCATTAGCCCGTTCGACCTGACCATTTGTTTGAGGGTGATATACGGATGCGTAATCAAGCTTAATGCCCAGGTTAGCACACCAGTTTTCACCTCATTGGCTGTAAAGTTAGAGCCATTGTCAGTAATGATGCTGTGTGAGACACCATCACCGGCCCAACTTCAGCTGTTTTTACTAGTTTGGCCTCTATCCACTTAGTGAATTTATCCACCATAACCAACAAATATTTCTTTTGTGGCCTCCCCCTTTAAGGGGTCCGACCATATCTAGCCCCCAGACCATAAAAGGCCAAGTAATGGGGATCGTTTTTAGGGCGGTGGGCGACATATGACTTTGATTGGCGAATAGCTGGAATCCGACATAGCGCTGTACAAGGGCCTGTTCATCTGCTCGGGCTGTGGGCCAAAAGAAACCTGTACGGAAGGCCTTACTTACGAGGGCCCAAGCTGCGGCGTGATGGCCACCGAGACCAGTGTGTATTTCGGCCAAGAGCTACCATTCCTCCTCTTCGAAGATACATCTTTGAAGAACTCCAGTAGTACTTTTCCTGTAGAGCTCTCCTTGATGAACTTTGTAGGCTTTTGAGTGTCAGACTATGCGACGGGCCTCATTCTAGTCATCAGGGAGCTCCCGCCTATTAAGGTAGGCTAGGAAGGGTTCGGTCCATGGGGCGATGATAACCATGATTACATGGGCGGAAGGTGTCATTTCGGTGTCCGAGCCCCCAATGATAGCAAAATTGTGTTCGGCATCTAGGGGTATGATCGGCTCTGGACTAGTATTGCCGCTCTCATCCTACCATACCACGGATGGCTTGAATAGCCTTTCCACAAAGGTGTTAGGTGAGACGGGGTCGTGTTTAGCGCCCATTCGAGCAAGGATGTCCACTGCCTGATTACTGTCTCGAGCAACGTGATGAAACTCTAGCCCCTCAAACCGAGCTGATATTTTGAGTATGGTGTTGCGGTATGCTGCCATCTTTGGATCTTTTGCGTCAAAATCTCCATTTATTTGGGATATTGCGAGGTTTGAATCCTCACACACCTCAAGGCGTTGTATGCCCATAGAAACAGCCATTCGGAGACCATGCAATAATGCGTCATATTCAGCCGCACTGTTGGAGTCCGTATACATGATTTGTAATACGTAACGGATTGTGTCCCCTGTGGGGGATGTTAGGATGACGCCAGACCCTAATCCGGCTAACATTTTAGAGCCGTCGAAGTGCATCACCTAGTTGGAGTATGTGCTGTACTCTTTAGGGAGTTCGGCTTCTGCCCATTTGGCGACAAAGTTGGCCAACACCTGAGATTTAACAGCTCGACGTGGCTTGTATGTTATTCAAATGGTAAGAGCTCGATGGCCCATTTTGCAATGCGGCCGGTGGCGTCCCGATTTTTTATGATGTCACTGAGTGGTACTTAGGAAGCCACCGTGATCGAACACTCTTGAAAGTAGTGCCGCAGCTTTCGGGATGCCATGAAGACCACATACGCTATCTTTTGATAGTGTGGGTATCAAGATTTGCATGGTGTTAGAACCACCGTTACATAGTACACTGGGTTCTGGAGTGGGAATTTATGACCCTCCTCCTATCGTTCGAAGATGAGCACCGCACTCACTACCTGATGAGTCGTAGATATGTAGAGCAACATAGGTTGGCCAACACTTGGTGTGGCAAGGATTGGGTTGCTTGCTAACAAAGTTTTTATTTCTTCCAATCCGGCTGTAGCCGCATCCGTCCACTCGAAGTGGTCGGTGTGTGATACGTCCATTTTGCATCATGTTTTCTTACTGTTATTTATAATGTTTTTATCCATAATAATGTTTTTATCCATAATAATGTTTTTTTGAAGTAATTCTAATGCCTTTTCTCTCATAACATGCAAGGTATACACAAAGGGAGAATTCCGGCAGGTGGAAATCTGGACATGAAAAAGCTAAGTCAGGCTACCTATTCTGCACAACTCCAAACAAGTTAAAACTTCACGGAGATTTTTTATCAAATATTTGAGGAATATTGGAGAAAATAACTACGAGAGGGGGACTACCAGGTGGGCACAACCCATTTGCGCGCGCCAGGGAGCCCAGGCGTGCCCTGGTGGGTTGTGCTCACCCAGGCCCACCTCCGGTGCCCATCTTTTGGTATATAAGTCGTTTTGACCTAGAAAAAAAAAGAGGAGGACTCTCGGGACGGAGCGCTGCCGTCTCGAGGCGAAACTTTGGCAGGAGCATTTTTGCCCTCCGTCGGAGCGATTCCGCCGGGGGAACTTCCCTTCCGGAGGGGGAAATCATCGTCATCATCATCACCAACAACTCTCCCATCTTGGGGAGGGCAATCTCCATCAACATCTTCAACAACACCATCTCCTCTCAAACCGTAGTTCATCTCTTGTGTTCAATCTTGTTACCAGAACTATAGATTGGTGCTTGTGGGTGACTAGTAGTGTTGATTACATCTTGTAGTTGATTACTATATGGTTTACTTGGTGGAAGGTTATATGTTCAGATCCAATATGCTATTTAATACCCCTCTGATCTTGAGCATGATTATCATTTGTGAATAGTTACTTTTGTTCTTGAGGTCACGGGAGAAATCGTGTTGCAAGTAATCATGTGAATTTGATATGTGTTCGATATTTTGATAGTATGTATGTTGTGATTCCATTGGTGGTGTCATGTGAACATCGACTACATGACACTTCACCATATTTGGGCCTAAGGGAATGCATTGTGGAGTAGCAATTATATGATGGGTTGCGAGAGTGACGGAAGCTTAAACACCTGTTTATGCGCTATTCCGTAAGGGACCGATTGGATCCAAAAGTTCAATGCTATGGTTAGAATTTATTCTTAATACTTTTCTCGTAGTTGGGGTTGCTTGCGGGATGGTTAATCATAAGTAGGAGGCTTGTTCAAGTAAGAACATCACCTAAGCATCAGTCCACCCACATATCAAATAATCAAAGTACCGAACATGAATTAAACCAACATGATGAAAGTGACTAGATGAAAATCCAGTGTACCCCCAAGAACGCTTTGGTTATCATAAGAGACCGTTTTGGCCTGTCCTTTGCCTCAAAAGGATTGGGCTACCTTGCTGCACCTTTTTTACTACTATCATTACTTGCTCATTACAAATTATCTTGCTAGCAAACTACTCCGCTACTTACAATTTCAGCACTTGCAGACATTACCTTGCTGAAAACCACTTGTCATTTCCCTCTGCTCCTCGTTGGGTTCGACACTCTTACTTATCAAAAAGAGCTACAATTGATCCCATATACTTGTGTATCATAAAGGCTATTTTCTGGCACCGTTGCCGGGGAGTGAAGTGCCTTTGGTAAGTGGAATTTGGTAAGGAAACATTTATATAGTGTGCTGAAATTTATTGTCACTTGTTACTATGGAAAACAATCCTTTGAGGGGTTTGTTTGGGGTATCTTCACCTCATCCAGAACCGCAATTAGCTACCCCTCAAACTACTGCACCTACTAAAAATATTTAATATGAAATTCCTTTGGGTATGATAGAACAACTGCTAGCTAATCCTTATGCAAGAGATGGAACCGAACATCCTGATATGCATTTGATATATGTAGAACAAATTTGTGGATTGTTCAAGCTTGCAGGTTTACTCGGAGATGAAGTTATGAAGAAGGTTTTCCCTTTATCTTTGAATGGAGAAGCATTGGCATGGTATAGGCTTTGCGAAGATATTGGATCTTGGAATTGGAATCGTTTGAAATTGGATTTCCATCAAAAAATTTATCCCATGCTTCTAGTTCATTGTGATCAGAATTATATATATATAATTTTTGGCCTCGTGAAGGAGAAAATATCACTCTAGCTTGGGGAGGCTTAAGTCAATGTTATATTCATGCCCGAATCATGAGCTTGCAAGAGAAATTATTATCCAGAACTTTTATGCGCGGCTTTCTCGTAATGATCAAACCATGCTTGATACTTCTTGTGCTGGTTCTTTTATGAAGAAGACTATTAAATTCCGGTGGGATCTTTTGGAGAGAATTAAATGCAACTCTGAAGATTGGGAACTCGACAAAGGTAAATAGTCAGGTATTAAACTTAAGTATGATTGTGTTAAATCTTTTATGGATACCGATGCTTTTCAAAAGTTTAGCACTAAATATGGACTTGACTCTGAGATAGTAGCCTGCTTTTGTGGAGAATTTGCTACTCATGTTGATCTCCCTAAAGAGAAGTGGTTTAAATATCACCCACCTATTAAAGAAGAAATTAAAGAACTGGTACCCGTTAAAGAAGAAACTATACTTTACAATGTTGATCAAGTTGTTCCTTCTACTTATATTGAGAAACCCCCTTTCCCTATTAGGATAAAGGAACATGCTAAAGTTTCAACTGTGGTTAACAAAAGCTATATTAGAACACCTAATCCTGATGAACAAATTAAAGTAGAACCTAGTATTTCTATGGTTAAAGATCTCTTGGAAGAAGATATGGATGTGCATGTTATTTACTTCTGTGAAGAAGCTGCTAGAATTGCCAAACCTGATAAAAAAGATAAACATAGACCTATTGTTGGCATGCCCGTTATCTCAGTTAAAATAGGAGATCATTGTTACCATGGTTTATGTGACATAGGTGCTAGTGTGAGTGATATGACTTACACCTTATATCAAGAAATTATGAATGACATAGCACCCGCAGAGATAGAAGACATAGATGTTACTATTAAACTTGCTAATAGAGACACTATTTCACCAATTGGGATTGTTAGAGATGTTGAAGTCTTGTGTGGGAAAATAAAATACCCTACTGATTTTCTTGTTGTTGGTTTCCCACAAGATGATTTTTGTCCCATTATCTTTGGTAGCCCTTCTTGAACACCGTTAATGCTAAGATAGATTGTGAGAAAAAAATTGCCGGTGTTAGTTTTGGTGATGAGTCTCATGAGTTTAGTTTTTCCAAGTTTAGTAGAAAGCTTCATGGAAAATAATTGCCTAGTAAGGATTAATTAATTGGTCTTGCTTCTATTGTTGTACCACCTACTGATCCTTTAGAACAATATTTGTTAGACCATGAAAATTATTTTCATATGCATGGAAGAAATGAAATAGATAGGATTTTCTTTGAACAACGTCCTCTACTTAAACACAATTCGCCTATTGAAACTCTAGGAGGTCCTCCTCCACCTAAAGGTGAACCTGTGTTTGAATTAAAACAACTGCCAGACACTTTGAAATATGCTTATCTTGATGAAAAGAAGATATATCCTATTATTATTAGTGCTAACCTTTCAGAACATGAAGAATAAAGATTATTGAAAGTTCTAAGGAAGCACCAGGCTGCTATTGGATATACTCTTGATGATTTGAAGGGCATTAGTCCCACTCTATGTCAGCACAAAATTAATATGGAACCTGATGCTAAACCCGTTGTTGATCACTAATGGCAGCTGGAACTACGTCGGTATTTCCCTGGAGAGGGAGGGATGATGTAGCACAACAATGGTAGGTATTTCCCTCAGTTATGAAACCAAGGTTATCAAACCAGTAGGAGGACCAAGCAACACAACTTAAACAGCCCTTGCACACAAATAACAACACCTCGCAACCCAACGTGTTATAGGGGTTGTCAATCCCTTTCGGGTAATGGTGCCCGAAACGACAAGTGACGGGAGATAAAGTTGTAAATATTGATAGATCGAACGCCAAATAAAATAAATTTCAGCAAGTTATTTTTGGATTTTTGGTTTAATAGATCTGAATAAGAATGCAAAGGAAAAGTAGATCGCAAGGAAAATATATGAGATAGAAGACCCGGGGGCCGTAGGTTTCACTAGTGGCTTCTCTCAAGAAAAATAGCATACGGTGGGTGAACAAATTACTGTTGGGCAATTTATAGAACTTCAAATAATTATGACGATATCCAGGCAATGATCATTACATAGGCATCACGTCCAAGATTAGTAGACCGACTCCTGCCTGCATCTAGTACTATTACTCCAGACATCAACCACTATCCAGCATGCATCTAGTGTATTAAGTTCATGGAAAAACAGAGTAATGCAATAAGAATGATGACATGATGTAGAAAAGATTCATTTATCTATATGGCGGTAGATATAGATCTCGTCTTTTTATCCTTAGTAGCAACGATACATACGTGTCGGTTCCCTTTCTGTCACTGGGATCAAGCACCGTAAGATCGAACCCACTACCGGGCACCTCTTCCCATTGCAAGATAAATAGATCAAGTTGTCCAGACAAAACCCGGATATCGAAGAAGAAATACGAGGCTATAAGAGATCATGCATAAAAGAGATCAAAGAAACTCAAATACTTTCATGGTTATAAAAACATAGATCTGATCATAAACTCGAAGTTCTTCGATCCCAACAAACACACTGCAAAAGAGTAACATCTTATGGATCTCCTAGAGACCATTGTATTGAGAATCAAGAGAGAGAGAGAGATGAAGCCCTCTAGCAACTAACTTCGGACCCGAAGGTCTACAAAGAACTACTCACGCATCATCGGAGAGGCACCAATGGAGGTGGTGAACCCCATCCGAGATGGTGTTTAGATTGGATCTGGTGTTTCTGGGCTCTGCGGCGGCTGGATGAATATTTCATCGACTCCCCAAGGGTTCTGGTATTTTTGGGGTATTTATAGAGCAAAGAGGTGGTCCAGGGGGCACCCGAGGTGGGCACAACCCACCAGGGCGTGCCAGGGCCTCCTGGCGCGCCCTGGTGGGTTGTCCCCTCCTCGGGCCTCCCCTCAGGTGCGACCAGGGCCCATTGCCTTCCTCCTGGCCCATAAAAAATCTCCGTAAAGTTTCATGGCATTTGGACTACGTTTGATATTGATTTTCTGTGATGTAAAAAACATGGAAAAACAACAACTGGCACTTGGCACTATGTCAATAGGTTAGTACCAAAAATGATATAAAATGATTATAAAACATCCAAGATTGATAATAAAATAGCATGGAACAATCAAAAATTATAGATACGTTGGAGACGGATCAGCATCCCCAAGCTTAACTCCTACTCGTCCTCGAGTAGGTAAGTGATAAAAACAGAATTTTTGATGTGGAGTGCTGTTCATTAAGTCATATCATATTATTTTCTTTATAGCATGGACATTTGGACTTTTATGTGATTCAAAGCAATAGTCTAGTTTTGACATCATAATTTAGATACTCAAGCATATGAACAAGCAACCATGTCTTTCAAAATATCAATGCTAAAACAAGTTATCCCTAGCCCATCATGCTCAAACATTGATCCATTCATGAAACACATCAAAATATTAACTACACCCAATACTTGAGCACGAACATATTGCCTCCTAGTTGGTGCTTTTTATGAGAGAAGATGGAGACTCAAATTTCAAAATAAAAATTGCATAAAGTAAAAGAAAGTCCCTTCGCAGAGGGAAGTAGGGATTTGTAGAGGTGCCAGAGCTCAAAGCAAAAAAATTGAGATAAAAACATTTTGGGAGGTGTATCCATCCCACCAACGAAAACGACTTAGAGTTTTGAACACTTTCCATGCTAGATATGCCATAGGCGGTTCCCAAACAGAAAATAAAGTTTATTCCCTTTTCCACCATAACTTTCACTTTCCATGGCTAACCGTATCCACGGGTGCCCTCCATACCAACACTTTCCAAGGAATTTATTATTTGACAACATAAAGTATTTTTTTTGCATTTCAGGACTGGGCATCCCTAATACCTTTGCCTTACTCTCGTGCAATGACAAGTGAATAAACACTCATCTTGAGAATAACACATCTAGCATGGAAAATATTAGCCACCCCTCACCGCTCCGCGAGCGAAATGAACACACAAAAGAGAAGTTTATTTTGAAAATTAGAGATGGCACATGCAAATTTGCTTAGAATGGCAAAAGAATACCACATATAGGTAGATATAGTGGACTCATGTGGCAAAACTGGTTTATAGGATTTTGGATGCACAAGTAGAGGTCATACTTAGTGCAAAATGAGGGCTAGCAAAAGATTGGGAAGCGACCAACCAAGAAATGAATAATCTCATAAGCAAGCATTAAGCATAATTGACACTGAATAATGCACTACAAGTAGGATATAATTTTCATTGCATGATTATTGACTTTCGTGCATGCATAGGGAATCACAAACCTTAACACCAATATTCTTACTAGAGCACAATTGCTCATCAACATAAATCACATCATCATATCTCAAAACTATTACTAAGAATCAAGTTTATTTTGTCCAATGATCTTCATGACATTTTCTTTTACTTTATCCTTCTAGGATATCTATCACTTTGGCACTAATTTTCACTACAAAAAAAGACACATCCGTGACATTTTGGGCCGAACGAAAAAAATTTGTGTCATACTTATGACACTTCTATGACGATAATTGTGACAAAACCCGGTATCATCGTAGATGTGGTGGTGTCCTACTTCTATGACAAAAAATCATGACAGAAAATGGGCTTTTCATCCTGGGCAGGCCGGAGACGCAGCTGCATGACATTCTTTGGGCTGTCCATGACGGAAAAAACCGTGGTAGAAGCGAGGGCGAGGAAAATATCGGGGAGTTCCCGGTACGGTGGGTGGTCGAGGGCCGAGCGATGCGCATCTCTCTCGTACGTACGCACGTCTGTGCAAGGCGTTGCGCTCTAACTGAACCCGAGCAAGGCGTTGGGCTCTAACTGAACCCGAGCGATTGCACTGCAGGCTACGCATTACTGAACCCGAGCGATCGATCTATCCCTTGCTATTAACTGAAGCCGAGTGATTCCTTTGCTACTGCTGCTAACTGAAGCCGATCGATGCTTCCTCTGGATGAACAGTGAGCGTTGTTGGTGGGGGGGGGGGTGGATGAACAGTTCTCGGTGGGGGGGTTGGATGAACAGGACCCCGTGGTAGTAGAGGCCGTTGCCTCTGGATGAACAGTACCCTGATCGATCTAGCCAGTGGATGAACATGACCCCGTGGAGGGCTGGATGAACAGGACGACCCCGTGGAGGGCTATTTGAATAGTAGCTGGCGGAGGGCTGGATGAATAGTAGCCTGTGGAGGGGTGGTTGAACAGGACCCCGTGGAGAGGGCTGGTTGAACAATAGCCGGTGGAGGAGCGCGTGGTGGAGGCTGGATGAACAGGAGCCCGTGGATGAACAGTCGCAGGTGGAGGCTGGAGGAGGTCGACGGTGGATGAACAGTAGCCCGTGGAGGCTGGAGGAGGTCGACGGTGGAGATGAACAATATCCCGTGGAGTCCCGTTTTGCGGTATGCCACACCCCTCCTGATGAACATGACCCCGTTTTGACCATAGCGCTCGAACACAAGTCTGTTTTCTCCGTTTTGCGGTACGCCACACCCCTCCCAATCAACAGGACCCTGTTTCGACCGTAGGAGGCCAGTTTCCTCCGTTTTGCAGTACGCCAGACCCCTCCTGATGAACAGGATCCCGTTTTGACCGTGGCCGGTCGAACACAAGGCCGTTTCCTCCGTTCTGCGGTATGCCAGTCCTCGTTTCCATCGGCTGTTCCGTCCAAGCTGGTTGGCTGCCGATGAACAACACGCGTTCTGTTGCCTCGTGATGAACACGGCGCATGCCGTTGCCTCCCCATGAACACGACGCCAACGCAGTTTCTCCATTCCGACCCAGCCATGCACACGAGCCCTGGCCGTACGTATGCGCGAGTAGGCGTTCGAGACCCCGCCCGTATGTACGTACGTGGCTGTATTTTCTTTCTTGCATCCTGGCCGCTGTACGTACGTGTACATGCTACGTGCGCGCCTCTACTACGACACGTGCGCGCCTCTACTACGACACGTGCGCGCCTCTACATTGACTAGTATGTATGTACACGTTCGTGACCAGAATGACAACGCTACGTACGCTTCAACCAGGTGGGTCCCGACTGTCAGGCACTTCCTTCCGTGGGAAGATGTAGCTGGTGGGTCCCAGCAGTCTGGGGGCGAATCATTTTTTGCCCGTAATATGGACACACTTCCTTGCGTGCGAAGATATAGCTGGTGGGTCCCAGTAGTCAGGGGAACGTTTTTTTCGCGAAATATGGTGGCCCATCCGGTGGGTCCCTGCTGTGAGGTGGAGGAATCATTATTTTTCGCGTAATAAGGAGGCGCTTCCTTGCCGCGGCCGTGGACCCAGATGTTAGCCTCTCCATGTATAGTACTCTTCTAATGGAAGTCGTTCATTTACCATATTGACCACGCCGCGCCGAGAGCACCAAGGCGGTGGACGATGGCGAGGCCTAGCAAGGGGACGATGCGGAGCTAGGGAAGACGCGGCAGTGCATGCCCATGAGGAGAGGAGTACGAAGGTTCACTGGTTCGGCTACGGTGTGAGGCTGCCATCACCGCAGGGCCTGGCCAGCGGTGGGAGTAGTAGGGGGCGGTGAGGCCTCCGCGGCAACACAATGGGCCACGGGAGGCAGGAGTAGGCGGCATGACCGGCGCTGCTTTGGGCGGCTGGAGAAAGAAGACCAGAGGTTGAAGAAGCACTACGGCTGTTGGATGGACATCATACAGTCTTGGAGCTAGACTCGTTCATATTGACTAAGTTGACAAAGCCCTCCGTCCCCATCAACTTAGTAGGCCCACATGTCAGCCTCCCACTATGCTGGGTCCCAGCTAGCAGGGGAAGTATTCATTTTTTTGTGCGTAATAAGGAGGCACTTCCTTGCGTGCGAAGATATAGCTAGTGGGTCCGACCTATCAGCGGGGGCAACATTTTTTCTCAAAATACAGAGGCCCTTCCTGTGGGTCCCAGAAGTCAGGTGGAGTAATCATTATTTTGCATGTAATAAGGAGGCATTTCCTTGTGTGCGGCCGTGGACCCAGCTGTCAGCCTCTCCACGTACAGTCCATGTTCGATGGATGTCGTTCATTGACCACGTTGACCATGACGCGCCGAGAGCACCAGGGCGGTGGACGACGGCGAGGCCTAGGGAGGGAACTACATGGAGCTGGGCAAGACTCGATAGTGGTTGCCCATGCGGTGGGGAGTATGAGGGTTTACTGGTCCGGCTGCCGTCGCCGGAAAATAACAGGAGGTGTGGGTGAGTAGAGGAATGGCCTAGCCAGCAATGGCGTAGGGTGGGGCGGTGCGGCCTGTGCGGCAGCATAGCCGGCCACGGGAGGCTGGAGCAGGCAGTCCCACCGGCGCTGGTTTGGGTGGCTGGAGCAAGAAGATTAGATATTGAAGAAGCAGCATGACCATTGGATTAACATCCAACGGTCACTGCTGCTAGAATCGTTTGTGGACTAAGTTGACAAAGCCTTTCGTACATGTCAAGCTAGTAGACCCACAAGTCAGCCTCCAAATCTGTCCCAAACAGCATACTGCCCGAAATTTCTAGCCAAATTCGAATTAATTTAAAAACTAAACATACCATAATTTAAATCCAATGAAATTTTACCCGCACGAAAACAATGAAATTTAAAATATCAAAATCCGAAAGAAAAAAGTATTTTGGAACTAATTGCCTGTTTGTTATATTTTTTCATTTTACAGCCTATTTAATATTACTCATAGCCCATTTCTTATTACTTATAGCCCATTTCTTATTACTTATAGCCCATTTTCTGGGCAAAATGCACCCCTCCTCGTCTTGAAAGATTTCCGGCCCAGCAGGGCTAAAAAAGTTGGTCTACGTTGGTTATTCTGCAAAAAACAAAATAGCTGGGCTAGCCATTTTTAGAAAGGAAAAAACAAACTAGGCTGATCATGTGCTAGACAGGCCACAGCTCCCGAACAACCCAGTTGATACCCTTCTCCGTCCCCAAAAACAAAATTACTGCGCGCTGCTGGGTCCCTACTGTCATCCTCACCATGTACAATCATCTCCTTATTCCCCTCGGTTGTTGACCATGTTGAAAACACCGGAGGGCGGCACCGCGATGAACGAACCAAGGCGGAGGACGATGGTGAGGCCTCGGACGGGAACAAACATGAGACCGGGAAGATGCACAGAGTTTTAGGGTGCGATGTGGCCACGATGCGTGCACGACAGCACAACCAGCCGTGGGAGGCGGGAGCAGGAAGAAGAGACTGAAGAAACACGACAGACGTTGAATGTCAATCCAACGGTCAAGGTTGGCACAATCATTTTTTGACTAAGCTGACACCAAGTAGCATACTTTTTTATATATAGGAAGAAAAGAAAAACTTTGCTCATTCGCCTGATAACATTCCCGAAACTACGACCGTTTGATCTTGAGTCACAACTAAAACTGCGAGGAAAATGCGTTTGTCCGCCGTCCTCCTCCCAGGGAACGTTCGCCACATAAGTGACTAGCACCCTTGGTTTTCAACCGAGAGGTCTTGGGTTCGAGTCCCAGGAACTCTCAATTTTTTCCTCCTTCCTTCCTCGCAAAAAAGAGAAAGAAAATCAAGGACTTGAGGAGGCTTACAGAACACGCTAGTGTACTAGTAAAGAGATGTTGCTGAGTTTTAGAAAAAAGAGAGATGTGCTCCTGTAGCTGGTTCGAATCCAAACCTAGACTATGACTATATATGGTGCTATGCTACTCTGCAAATAATGAAACTGACATATCCAACGTTCTCTTCTCCTCTTCTCTACTTACTCTGCCTAGCATTAGAAGCTCTGGCCGCAACAACCATGTCTGTTGGCTGCTCGTCCACATGCTCTTCAGCATGCAACAACCAGATATGCGCCAAGTCACCACCCGTACCATCGCTTGTTGGTCTCATCACACCCCCGCCGGCACACGCACCGCAGCCAGTTGCTCATCGCAACCCACTGCCGTTGGTGTGGTGCCACTGCTGCAAATCACGCAGAGTCATCCTTCGCGTCTCAACCACAATCCTCAACCCTGGCCGAGTCTTCTACAAATGCCCGAATCATGGGGTAATAATATGTTTAAGTGTTGTTCTGCTGCTTTTAGTTGCTGATTTTTGTAATAGTTTGGTTGATGATCTTCCAATTTGATTCGTGCAGAAAAGGGAAGATTCGTGTGATTTGTATTTCTGGGAAGTTGCTGATGTGGGGGAATGCAACTACACTAATTATTTGGTTAGCTGAGGAATCTCAATACCAGCAGGTTGGGGTGTTGGACAAGTAACTGAAGGAATGACAGAAGAGGAAGATGCAGAGCAGAAGGTTAAAGATGCAGTTCCTCTGATCATGGCCAAACAACAACTGCTGAATGACCTTGACAACAATGAGGATATGGAAGAGCTTGTGAAGATAATGGGAAAAATCGATGTGCTCTGTAGGATGATTGTCTCTTTATTTGCAGTGTATGTAGCACTCATGTATTCAATGGCTATGACATGAGCACTTTGCTGAAACTTCTAATGAATGGAATCTGTGTAGCAGGCTGGGCGTAGTGTTGTGAAAATCTAATGATTTCTATTAACAGAAATCGAGGGGGGTATCCCCTTTTGCTCATAAATAAATAAATAGCATAGGCCCTTTTGGTAATAAATAAATAAATTAGCAGAGGCCCTGTCGGGTCAGCTTTGTTCCCATTCGAAGACGTCGAGCAAATTGCAGTCCAATAGAAACCTTGTCATCAAATTCAAGTTTCATAGCCAAATATGAGTACAACTAAACAACAAT
Source organism: Triticum urartu (assembly GCF_003073215.2). NCBI lineage: Eukaryota > Viridiplantae > Streptophyta > Magnoliopsida > Poales > Poaceae > Triticum > Triticum urartu. The sequence goes on along the minus strand of NC_053024.1, from coordinate 144,549,943 downwards.
GTCATCATGTTTTAGTCGTCATACAATCACCAAACACAAATGAATATACATAACAAGTGATGTCGTCACAACAAAATACTAAACAACACATTCATCGGGTTTCAGTTGTCATAGCAAACACAATTTCACATAGTAGATAAAAAACGTCTTCTGACAAGCAAATACGACAAAAGCAATCTAATCATCATCCGCAACAGTAGCGTCAACATCTTCGCCATGTGTATCAGTCTGAATCGTAATTCCCCAGAGTGTCATCTTCTTCTTCATCCTCAATGTCCTCGAACGTTGGCTTCTTCTTGATTAACTCTTGTATGTCCACAACACGACAGACAATCTTTTCGCCAGCGTCATTGACGTGATGGTTCTCAAAGATATTAGGAACATCTGTGGAATCTTGTACATCAGGATCAGTGTAAGCATCATCTTGATGTGCAACTTCATTAAACGAATTCCTCTACCCAAACTTTTGCAATACTCTCCAGTCATCGCTATGTGCAAATGTTTCTTCCAAGAAAAATATGTGTGTTGCTTGATTTTCCAAAATAAAAGGCTCGTTGGTCTGGTACGCCACCTTGACATTGATGGATTTGAAATAATCATTAGCTCTGGGTTTTGCGATCCTGGAAAACAGGTTATACCAACGACAGCACAACAGAACCATACACCGATGATCCTCGAAACTGGAGATATACTGCAAATGAACAATGTATGTTACGTTAGCATACATTTCAGTTGTCTCTCTGTCGTACGTATCCGTGCTCATGATGGCATTGTTTTGTGTCTTCCTACCTCCGTCGCGTGCAAGGGTGTTGTAGCGCACATCTCCAACAAATCAAGATTCATAATGTCTTACCCGAGTATCAGGACCCATTGCTAGTGCATAAAGGGCATCATCAACTGCCTGCCCATCCTCCCGCATCTTCTTAACCTATGGTTAGAAAATAGACAAGTTGATCATCTTATGTACTCAATATATTAAAAAAATTGAAAGTGCAATTCAAAAGCTTACATGGCTCTTGAACCATTTCGCAAATCCTGCCATAACCAGTTTGTCAATGTTTCTTGGATTTTGTGGCAGTAACTCCTTTTTGTAAATGCTACACAACATAGTGATCGTGTCAAACATCTAAATATATAAGAATGTGCTGCGACTTTAGTAGACTATGATGTATAAGCTGCAGTACTTAACACTTACTTGATATAAGGTAGTATCTCAGGACAGTTATTCAACACATACCAAACCATTTTGTCAAAATATTTAGGTTTTTCCTCTTGTTGACTCTTCCCTATAACTCGAATAGAATAATCGAAAACATTGAGCCCGGGATTGTCTTCACCCACCTCTTTGCTAAGCTAATCAGCTGTTTCAATGTATTTTGAGCAGAATGTCAACGCTTCTGTAGCAATGTAGGCCTCTGCAATGGAACCCTCGGGTCTAGCTCTGTTCCTAACATAGCCCTTGAAAGTGCCTAGCCGCCTTTCAATAGGGTACATCCAGCCATACTGTACTGGACCTCTAAGTAGTTCCTCATCAGGTAGATGAACAGCCAAATGCACCATCACATCAAAGAAGGCTAGAGGATATCTTCTCAAGGTTGCATAGGATAGTTGGTATCTTGTCTCTAAGACGCTCCAAAGCATCTACCCTAATATTTCTACTGTAGAGTTCCCTAAAGAATTGTCCCAACTCTGCAACTGCTCTGTATAAGTTAGGGCAACCCAATCCTCTAAGGATAACAGGTAAAAACCCTTTGAAGTAGGATGTGGCAGCCATGAGTTTTCAACCCTTGTACCTTGTTTCCATCTGCACCGACTCTCCTTTCAAGGTTGGAAGCAAATCCATGTGGGAATCTCACACGTGATAGGACCTCGCAGAATTCTTTTCTTTTTACCTTGTCCAAGACGGACACAGCTAGTGCCATATCCTGTGGTTTACCTTCATCTTCCACCTGCAAATCCTTTTTGATACCCAGGTGTGTCAAATCAATCCTAGATTCCAAGGCATCTTTCATCTTGCCTTCAATATTAAGAAGTGTGCCGATAATGCTGTCACATATATTTTTCTCGATGTGCATCACATCAAGATTATGCCGCAGATCCAAATCTTTCCAAGACTCCAAGTCCCACAAAGTGGACCTGCAGGTAAATAGTAATCTCTCTTCTACCCTGCCACGCTTCCTTTTCCCGCTACCATTACCAGGATGGTTTCCTGGTGTAATATGCCCGACCTTCTCTAATTCCAATTGCAACTCATCGGCGGTGAGCCTCTTTAGCGCATCGTGGTTTTCATGCTTTGCATTGAACACATGTCTTCGGTATTTTGTAGGACGCAGCTTGTCCTTGGCATGGAAACAATGGTGTCCAATGTAACATATCTTGCTAGGCATTGCGTATGACAACGGATTCCTGTCATAGCGAACACATGCATTGTAACCATGTGTCGTTCACCCTGACATAGTGCCCAAAGCTGAATAATCATTGATGATGCACCAAGTGATAACAACACGCAGAAAGAAATCAGCTGGTGGGCTGCTATATAGTTCTCGAGTGAGAGCACCCCTCCATAGCTGTTGAAGTTCCTCCACAAGAGGCTCCATGAATAAATCAAAATCCTTTCTAGGACTTTTTGGACCTGGGATGAGCAAGGCCATCATGTAGTTTGATTCTTTGGTGTAGACATTTGGAGGCATGTTGTAAGGGATAACAAGCACTGGCCACATGCTATATGTGGCGCTCTGGTGGCCAAATGGGTTAAATCCATCTGAAGCTAACCAAGTCTAATGTTTCTCAGGTCAGCAACAAACTTTTTGTGTTTCTGATTGAAGCTTTTCCACTCACTACCATGTGATGGATGGCTCATTACATTCTGATCTCTGTACTCCTGTTTCCTAGAATGCCACAATACATCCTCTCTTGTTTCCGCATCATGAAACAACCTCTGCAATCTTGGTGTAATTGGAAAATGTCTCAGAACATTATGAGGAATCCTCGTCATAGCATCACCATCTTTTGATCTTGATGATTTGCATTTTGGGCATTCACTTAAGTTGGCATAATCCTTCCAGAATAGAACACAATTATTCTTACAAACATGGATCATATCATATCCAATTCCAACTACATGAAGGAAATTCTTCATTTTACTGTAGGTGTGTGGCAGCTCAGACACATCTGGGAAAGCTTTGCGGAAAGCAGCCAATATCGCATCGAATGATTTGTGGGTCATCCGCTCAGATGTCTTCACCTGAAGAAAGGTGACCATAGCTGAGAATACTGGCAGCTTATTTCCTGGGGTGACAACCACATTGCATTGTTCCAACATGCAGGCCCACCGTTTTTCTTCTGTAGGTGAAAGTTCATGAAATGCACGAGCATTTCGTAGCATTGTGTCTATGTTAGTCAAACTCACTGGCTCCGCCACTACCACCACCTCCTCCTCTTCCACCTAGGCATCAGGCAGATCAAGATGGTGATCTGCTGCTTCCATGTAGTCAGTAACATTGATGTTCACAGCTTCACCATGATGAACCCACCTAGTATATGTGACCAACATCCCATACAAGTGTAGATGATTTTTCACAGTTGACTGGGGTCTTGTAACCGAATTCATACAACTGCTACACAGACAGAGCACATCTGATTTCAGACCACCATACTCGGCTCTGATAAAGTTAATGAAGTTTCCAACCCCCTCAACATATGCAGCTGAGAATATTCAAGCAGAAGTTACCCAAGTCATGTCCATCTATTATACATACAAATTAGTTCTTCTACTAGATATTCCAGGGAATACGTATATGCTTTTTAATGAAGTCCATAAAAATACCTAGGTCGATGTCTAAAGCTATGGCAAGATATTTTGACGAGCAGATCTAAGTAATGAAATATATTTAAAGCTAATTCAGCAAACATATTTGAGTGCTAAATTATGGTAGACTATTTCAGTAGTCAATGAGGCTGAGTGTAAGGGCATATTTATCCCTAAGGTGTTTTGGTGATTGATGACAATGCTTTTGCGGACTAATCGTGTGCCTTGAGTTTCCCAGACGTTTCATCTCTAGGCACAAGACGGTTTGGTGCCCCTCGAAGACTATTGAAGACGGCGTTTTCTATGTTTATTTTTGGTGGATTTGAGTCGTAGGAAAGCCGTACTATTAAGAGGGGGTCCGCGTCGGAAAGGTTCGGGTGGAATCATAACATACACGTTTTCTTCCTTGTCTCCTCCTTCCCCATTCGCAAGTGGAGCATCCTCCGTTTATCCTCTTTGCTTTGTCCTGGTTGCTGCTGATGGGCTTGCAGTAGTACTGCTCCCTGGAGCGGTAGTACCGCAGGCACCTGCGGTAGTACCGTACTTCGGTGCGGTAGTACCGCAGGAGCCCACGGTAGTACCGCTCCTCTGGAGCCGTAGTACCGTGGCCCCCACACCAAGTGTCGCTTCATCGCGGTAGTAGGGGCGGATGCAATTTTTTACATCCATGCCTCCGCGGCAGTACCGCACCCCGTGCGCGGTAGTACCGCGCGCGGCCTGGCTCAGCTGCCAGGCGGTAGTACTGCTCCTCAGCGGTAGTACTGTGTCGGATTTTTGCATCGTCTGTTTTCCAGCGGAAGTAGGCACAGATGTATTTTTATTGATCCACGCTCTTCCCAGGCTAGGAGTTTCCTGCCTTGCGGTAGTACTGCAAGGGGGAGCGGTAGTACCGCGCCTGCGGCAGTACCGCCCTCAGCCCTTGTGCTACAGGTCTGCCCTAGCTCTGCTGCTGCTGTGGTAGTACCGCGGTCCCTCACGGTAGTACTGCTTGGCCTTGCGGTAGTACTACTGGTTAGAGGCGGAAGTACCGCATGGCCTTACGGTAGTACCGCTGGTCAGGGGCAGTAGTACCACATGTCGTGGGCTGGTTAGGTGGATAACGGTTGGATTTTGTCCACAACTATATAAGGGGTGTCTTCTTCCTCTAGTTAACTACCTCTTCCAACCCTAAGCTCCATTGTTGCTCCAAGCTCCATTTTCGCCCGATCTCACTCCCTAGCCAATCAAACTTGTTGATTTGCTCGAGAGTGGTTGAGAAGGCCCCGATCTGCACTTCCACCAAGAGAAATTTGATTCCCCCCACTAATCCCTTGCGGATCTTGTTACTCTTGGTGTTTGAGCACCCTAGATGGTTGAGGTCACCGCTGAGCCATAGTCCATTGTGGTGAAGCTTCATGGTGTCGTTGGGAGCCTCCAATTAAGTTGTGGAGATTGCCCCAACCCTTTTTGTAAAGGTTCGGTCGCCGCCTCCTAGGGCACCAATAGTGGAATCACAGCATCTCGCATTGTGTGAGGGCGTGAGGAGAATACGATGGCCCTAGTGGCTTCTTGGGGAGGATTGTGCCTCCACACCACTCCAACGGAGACGTACTTCCCTTCAAAGGTAAGGAACTTCGGTAACACATCCTCGTCTCCACTGGCTCCACTCTTGGTTATCTCGTGCCTTTACTTGTGCAAGCTTATTTGTGATATATCTCTTGCTTGCTTGTGTACTTATCATTGTTGCATCATATAGGTTGCTCACTTAGTTGCACATCTAGACAACCTACTTTGATGTAAAGTTTAAATTGTTAAAGAAAAGCTAAAAATTGTTAGTTGCCTATTCACCCCCCTCTAGTCAACTATATTGATCCTTTCAATTGGTATCAAAGCCTCGTCTCTTTATTAAGTACTTTACCGTCCAAAGAGTATGGTTGACGTCGTAGAAGGTGAGGAGGAGCACTCTGGTGCAAATCCGGTATCTTCTACGGGAGATGGGGGAACCATGGTCTCTCGTGAGGAGTTCAATATGGCGTTGGACACATTGAAAACCTCCATGACGACCGAAGTCAAAGGCATGTTTAATGAATTCTTAGAAGGGCTTAAACTTTCCACCGCACCGTTGAAAGTGGGTGATCCCGCCAACAAGGTGACGGATGCTACCTCCGACAAGGGGGAAGCTACTAGCGAGAAAGCCCTTCCTTCTAGTGGTAAAAGTGGCACCTGCATCTTTGCCCATGTGGAACCTCCACTTGTGGTGGACCTCTCCCTTCCACTCATTTGAATCATGCCGGCCCGGCCCCTAAGATTGAGAAGAATGTAGAATTTGATTCTTGGGTCTATCATTTTAAGCGTCATTTAAATCATGTGAACACTAACCTTTGGAGAATCATTGAAGAAGGTTTCTATCCGCATGACCGAAGCAACTTCACTCCTAGAGAAGCTGTGGATAATCAATTCAATGAGAATGCTCTCTTCATCATTCAAGAAGCTATCCCACCCGAAGACCTTCCTCATCTCCGGCCCTACTCCTTGGCCAAAGATGCTTGGCGCCAAGTGGTTTCCCTCTACCGGGGAAGCGCAAACATTCAACGCTCCAACTATGAAGTGGTGCAAGATGAAGTCGATGAGTTTGCAATGAAAGAAGATGAAGAACCTCGTGATCTCTATCGGAGGGTAACCAAACTCGCTGTCTCGCTCCGAGATCATGGAAGCAAGGACATGGATGACAATTGGATCAAGCTCAAATTCCTCAAGGCAATGATGCCCTACCACAAAGCCATGTCCTCCATCATTTGTCAAAGGCCGGACTTCCACACCTTTTCCTCAAGTGATGTGTTGGATGAGTTCGTTGCTATGAGCATCTTGGACAAGACCGCCAACAATGCGGTACTTCGCTCTAAAGAAACCCAACCTTGCTCTAAAGGCCAAGGTTAGTATGGAGGAAGAGGATGAAGAGGAAGAAGATGAGAGCAACCTCGAAGATACGAAGTATGCTTATCATGAACACATGGCCCTTGCTTCAAGGCAATTTTGGAGCAAGAAGAACTCAAGGCCCAACTTCAACAAGAACAATTCAAGTGGCGCAAAGGGTAAGCAACGAGTGAGGACTTGTTTCAATTATGGCAATGTAAGCCACTTTGTTGCGGAGTGCCCTTATGAGAAGAGGGAAGACAATGGCGGCAAGCTCATCCGAAAGGACAAGGCCAAGTCGTTCCCCAACAAGAGCAACTTCACCAAGAAGACTCCTCCCAAGGCATTGGTGGTACAAGAAGAGTACAATGAGGATGATGATGATGATGATGAAGATGGTGAGTCGGTTGCCATGGCCTCCGTTGACATTGCAACGACTCCACGGGTGTCTCTCTTCGACTCAACCAATGAGAGCATCACCGCCAAGTGCCTCATGGCTAAAGCCACCAACAAGGTAACCCCCAACATCAAAACTACCATCATTAATCATCCTTCTTCAACGGATAGCATTGATGAACATGAGGGAACTAATGTGGAGGTGAATGAGTTTATGGCCTTTATGGGTAAACTCAAGGGTAAATCCAAGAAGCACTTTGTTGCTCTCTTGGAACAACTTGGTGAAGCCAATGACATGATCGAGGCTCACGAAGATACTATCTCTAAGATGGAGGGGCATATTCGTGACTATGCCGATTAAATTTCGGATCTTTCCAATGCTCTTGAGGAAGAGCCTGGTCTTCGTTTGGCTCTTGAGGAGTCTCACAACGATGATCATGCTAAATTAAAGAAAGATCTTGATCTTGATCATGCTCTTGTTGTTTCTTGTGTGCTAAACTCTGAGAAGGCAAAGCTTGGGGTTGATCTTTCTAGACTCAAAGAGGAGTTTGACATTCTCGACAAGGCTCACAAAGTCTTGAAGGGTGTTCATGCTACCCTCAAGGAGTCTCATGATCAACTCCAAGTGAAGCTAACCAAGGAGAAAGCCACATTTCCTCGTATGGTGTTAATTGATAATGCAAATGCTACTAACCCTTGTTGTGAGCATGTGCATCTTATTGAGGAGAATGTTAAGTTGAAGGAGCAACTTGATAAAGGCCTTGTGTCATTCATACAAGGTGAGAAGAACCTAAACGACCTTTTGAGAAATCAAAAGGAAGTTGTGGCCAAGGAGGGGATTGGGTTCGCACCCAAGCCCAAGAACAAGAAGAAGGATAACAAGACCAAACGACCTCCTCCTCTCAAGCAAACTTTTGTGAAGGAGGGAGAGAGTGCTTCCAAGGAGAAGAAGAACAATGCGAAGGGTGGCGGTGTCAAAAAGGGCAATGCCACCCCTCCCAACAAAGCCGATGACTTTAATCCTTCTTATGTGTTATGTCGTGCTAGTGATGGGCATGTCTATGCCAAATTTGTTGGTTCTCCTCATGAGTACATTGAATGGTCTATTTGGGTTCCTAAGACCCTTGTTACTAACATCAAAGGACCCATTACAAAATGGGTACCTAAAATCAAGCATTGATCTCTTGTAGGTGTTTGCTTCCGGTGGGGGATCATGGTTGCTCGATAGTGGAGCTACAAATCATATGACCGGAAGCAAGGACTTGGTGGTGGATGTGCACAAGATTCCATCTATGCCCACCAATGTCGAGTGGGGTGATGCCTCATCTTCTAAGGTACTGGGACTTGGCAAGGTTGTCATCTCTCATGATCTCACAATCGAGAAGGTCATGCTTGTTGAGTCCCTTGCATACAATTTACTTTCCGTTCGTCAACTTGCAATCATGGGCTTTGCCACTTTTCTTTGATATTGATACCGTGGCCCTCTTGTGGAGTAAGACTCTTAAAGTAGCCTTTGTTGGGCATGTCGAGAACGGTCTATATGTGATTAACTTTTCAGAGCGACCCACTAAGACCGCTACGTGCCTAATGGCTAAAGTTGATGTGGGATGGCTTTGGCATCGCCGTTTAGCCCATGTCAATATGAGATCTTTGCAAAGTCTTCTCAAGGGGGACCATGTCCGTGGACTAACGAATGTTAGTTTTGCTAAAGATCGTGCTTGCAGTGCTTGTATTGAAGGAAAGCTTCATGAGAAGGCTCACTGTCGGTGTCAAAACCGGCGGATCTCGGGTAGGGGGCCCCAAACTGTGCCTCTAAGGCGGATGGTAACAGGAGGCAGGGGACACGATGTTTTACCCAGGTTCGGGCCCCCTTGATGGAGGTAAAACCCTATGTCCCGCTTGATTTATTCTTGATGATATGATTATTACAAGAGTTAATCTACCATGAGATCGGAGAGGCTAAACCCTAGAAGCTAGCCTATGGTATGATTGTATGTTGTCCTACATACTAAAACCCTCCGGTTTATATAGACACCGGAGGGGGCTAGGGTTACACAAGGTCGGTTACAAAGGAGGAGATATCCATATTCGTACTGCCTAGCTTGCCTTCCACGCTAAGTAGAGTCCCATCCGGACACGAGACAATGCCTTCAATCTTGTATCTTCATGGTCCAACAGTCCGACCAAAGGATATAGTCCGGCTGTCCGGAGACCCCCTAATCCAGGACTCCCTCAGTAGCCCCTGAACCAGGCTTCAATGACGATGAGTCCGGCGCGCAGTGTTGTCTTCGGCATTGCAAGGAGGGTGCCTCCTCTGAATACACCATGGAAGAATTTGAATACAAGGATAGTGTCCGACCCTGCAAAATAAGTTCCACATACCACCGTAGAGAGAATACTATTTCCACAAATCTAATCTGCTGACATGTTTCGGCAACATGACATCATGCCGTGGCCCGGTGATTATCTGAACCGTTTCCTTTAACTAGCCCCGCACATAACGCGAGGCAGTTTCTTGACACGTCTTGTCAAAGCAGAGATCGTGTCCCCCTTATTACGGGATCCTCATCAATACGGGTGTGGGTAATCCAACCATGCCTAGGACTCCTAGATTTTTTTTAATATTAGGACTCCTAGATTTTAGGCAAGTCCCAAACGACCACGAGGAGGACGCTTGATATTCACCCTCTTTATAAAGGGACAAGGCTTTTACTTTTTTCCTCCCGTGCTCAATCGAATCCTTCCCCCGCCTCAAGTTCTAACACCCAAAGCCCAGGTCAGGTGCTTCGGACCTTCAATCATGTCCGGATCCAGTATCCAGGGCCGGTGGATGCCCTCCTCCGTCACAGAAGAGGATATCAAGAAGTTGAGGGAGGCAAGATACCTGACCGCCGAAGTTTCGCATCGGCTGCCTGCCCGAGGGAAGGTCGTCCCTACTCCTGAACCCAATGAAGACGTCGTGTTCATCTCCCACTTCCTCCGAGGACTAGGCCTCACTCTGGATCCCTTCGTTAGGGGTTTGATGTTCTATTATGGGCTTGATTTCCATGATCTAGCCCCAGATTCCTTTCTCCACATCTCGGCATTTATTGTCGTATGTGAGGCCTTCCTCTACATTACCCCTCACTTCGGCCTGTGGCTCAAGACCTTTGATGTGAAGCCGAAGACGGTTGAGGGGCAGCATGCAGCGTGCAGAGGTGCATTAATAAGCAAGATCGCTGGAGCTCCGTGGCCAAAGGGTTCCTTTCTAGAGGTGTCCGGACTATGGCAGCGGGAGTGGTTCTGTGTCACCACTCCCAGAAGTGCCAAGTGGGTAGCTTCCCCCACCTTTCGCTCGGGTCCTCCACCACAACTGATGTCATGGATCAGCAGGGGGCTGAGCTGGGGTCCAGCCAAGGATGTGCCCATACTGCAGAGCCGCATCTGAGATCTCTTCGAGGGAGATTTTAGTTTGGTTATGGTGGTGCAAGTCATGCTGGTTCGTCGAGTCCAGCCTTGCAAACGCCGGCCCCTCCACTTGTGGTAATTCAACCCAGAAGGACCGCGCGCTATTCAGAATTTCCTCGGCCTAACACGTGAGGAGATGTACAAGTCGTTCTTCGAACCCCAAATAGAGTGTCCGGACACCAACGATGACATGGGCCTGAGCAGCAACCGCATCGCGGCCCAAGTAAGTAATCCTCTAGTCAAACACACTATCTTTCTTTTATCATGACATCATTCTGAAGAATCGCTCTTTGACCAGGACTGGATAACAAAGGCGAAGATGATCCGGTGTCTGGCTCACCTTCTCGAAGGCTTGGACAATCTGGTGCTGGAAAAGATGCTCGAGCCAGCACCTCGCCCGGTGCCCTCAAGGGAAGACAAAGGGGAGAATAAAGGGGGTGAAAGCGGGCCTCCCCCGCTACCTATTCCAACCGAGGGAACGAGCGCCTCCGCGAGGGAGGATAACCAAGGGGAAGAATCTGACGTTCCATCGCCCCGGGGGAGGAAGAGGACTACCTCTGAAGATCCGGAAACCAAGGTCTCCAAACGGGAGAAGAAAACTCCACCAGAGGGTCCTGCCTCGGAGGGTGCTCTTGCCGCACAAAGTCCATGCGGGGATCAGCCCTCTAACGAGCTGTAAGTAATCAAAAAGTACTTAATAGTGAAGGTATACTACCTTACTTTTGAGGAAGATAACCGAAGCATTTATCTCGCAGTTCGGATCTGAGCCCTTCTCAGCAGAGCTCGTCTTCGGGGGATCTTCTTCCGGAGATGATGGAGAGAGAAACGCCTCCCACGGACTCGCCGGCTCAAGAGGCGGGCGACCTTGAAGTGTCATCACGGAGAGTTTCTCCTGATCCGGCAAGGCCAGAAGGTAATCCCATGGTCACCCGAAGCCCTCAGTATCCGGCTCTTGAAAAGAGCAATCAAAAGAGTTCGGCACCATCCGGTATGCCGTCAGACATACTGAAGGGTCTGCTAGAGCGAGCAACTATCTCAGAAGAGCACCATACATTAATGTGTATGGTGATTGAAAGGATTTCGTCCACCGAAAACGGGTTGCATGAAGCCTTTATGAGTCTACTGACGGGCTTTGAGGTACGTGATGATATACATTTTTCATGGTACCGCACATTTTAGGTGTGCCCTGTGTAGATATTAGCCCCTGAGACTCTGGTTATCGTCGAAAACAGCGGCAAACAGAGGATCATAGTCCCAGGTAATAATCAGACCGCCTTTATGTGCAGGTGTCTGAAGCTCCGGTGGCTAGCCGGACTGATGGGGTTGCCGAACTAAAGCGGCGACTCGATGCGGCGGATGCCGACATCGAGCTTGTTAACAAGCGGCTTGATGAGGCGCAGGGTAGGTGATGTTTAGAGTGAATGTCACATAGTAAGAGTAGCATGATGCCAGTATCTTTAATATGTTGTGACTGCAGATGGAGCTGCCACCGTGGAGGCCCTGCGGGCGGAGCTTGCCCGAGCCAAGGAGCAAGAAAGGAATAGTAATGCGGCCGCTTTGAAGGCGGCCGAAGAGTTGAGAGCCGAGAAGGCCGCGCATAACGAGAGCAAAGAGAAAATGGCCAAAATGGCTGTGAAGTTAAAAGACGCTGCCGACCGCTGTAAGTTTCTTGAAGAAGAAAGCCGGGCGAAGGCTACGGACCTCGAAAAGGCCACAATGGCGACCAAAGACACCCGCTCTGCAATGAGAGCAAAGAAGGAGGAACTGCGTGAAGCCGGGGACATTGTGGCTGGGAAGCCCTTTATGCTGCGGAGGAAGTTCGGCGATCGTGGTATGCCCCTCTGGATCGGTTGTGGAGTTCGGCCGACGCATATCTGGACTTAGCAGCAAGCGCTGTCGATGCGGCCGAATACTTCCGAGATCAGACAGATCGTGAAGTGGACAAGCTATTATGGTCGCAATTTAACGTTTCAGAGCGTCTGCTTCCATTGACTGATCAGCTTGCTGAATGGGCCGAACTCAATAGATTGTCCGGACTCGCCATGAGGTCTGTCGTGGATCATCTGTGGCCGGAAAGGCCAAAGCCGAACAACTATTTTAGCTTCGTGCAATAGTTCCTTGGTGCGGTGCCACGCATTAATGCGATGAAGAGGTCGGCGTGCATAGAAGGCTCGCGGATGGCCCTTGCCCGTGTCAAAACATACTGGGCGAAGATGGATGCCACCATTGTCGCGGCGCAGGGTTCGGCCATAGGCCGAGTGGTTGCCGAGCACTATTTTGAAGAAGTTCTTAAGGGCGCTCGTTCGATAGAGGCCCAATGCTCGAGGAGTGTTATGTTTGAGTGACATGTATTCCCATTGTAAAAACAACGTTTTATTGAATTTATCAAGGCTGCATTTATACTTTTTCCTGAAAGTATTGTGATGCCTCCTGTGCGGCCGTTTATGTATACCTGTATATAACCTGAAAGATTGCAGTCGTTGGCTTCAGCCCCCACGCATATAATGTGGGGGTGTTCACAGAAGATGCGTATTCACACTTAATCCAACGTCTTGGTCCTATTAAGGAGGTGATAGCGCAGCGAACTAGGCAACCGGACTATAATGCTTTAACACTTTCACTTAGCCATAGGAGTTTGACAGTGGGGCTACTATATAGCCCCTGGTGGCTCCGCACTCATCCGGATTCGGGGTGCGTACATGCTTGGCCGGGAAACGGCCCTTCGTTAATGCGGAGGAATCCTGAAGATTCCAATAAGTCATCAAGTGGTTTACCAGTCTCACGCTATATCATGACAGTCAGTTTTCAGCTTTCTCTACTGAGGTTCTCGTCTGGATGAACCAGGGCACAATCGTAGTAATTCTCCTGGTGCCGCCTTAGCCGATAGAGCGGAATGTAAGGCAGCAAAACACAGGAGCCGGGCAAACCCAACATTTGACCAAAGACATGATTCGGAGCTGATGCATATAAGGCCAAACTCGCGACGCCGAACACTCCCGAAGGTATTCGGTCTTTATGGTGTAAACCGGGTCTAAACAGTACCCTTTGTAATAAGCCCCTGGTGTCCAGGTACGTGCATTATTCTGGCGTGGCCACATGCCAAGACGTCAGCATCCTTCTTGGTTGTACTGAGAATCCGAGGGATGTAAATCAACAAGAGATAGTAAAAAAGGTTTACGCAGGGTTTTAATCTACAAAGAATACTTGGAACGGGTCCCTGCTGCACATCTGCGCCTGTGTCTCCGTTGTGCCGTATCCTGGACGGGTGTAGCATGATGGTCATCTGAAAAAGAGAAGAACTTAATTGAAAAGTTACCGTGCAAAAGTTAAGTTATACTAAATAAACAATATATAGTTGAAAATGAGTAATAGTGGTATAACCATCAAACCTATATTAATTACATATAGCTGAGCCAGACTCGTCTAGCCGTGTCCGTGGTCTTAACAACCTGTCAAATGCTTGAGTTGGTGAGGCCGTTTAGTGTGTGGCGGCCAAGGCGTCCGCACCGTCTTCGGCGCGCAAGGAGTGCTCAATATTTCCATTTACTGTAATGATGCCGCGTGGACCGGGCATCTTGAGCTTGAGGGAAGCGTAATGCGGTATTGCATTAAAGCGAGCGAAAGCTTCGCATCCGAGTAGTGCCTGATAGCCACTTTGGAACGGAGCGACGTGGAAAGTTAAATTTTCGCTGCGGAAGTTATCGGGGAAGCCGAATATAACCTCTAGTAGTAGGGAGCCCTTGCAATGGGCCTCTAGGCATGGCGTTACTCCTTTAAAGGTAGCATTGCTGCGACAGATTTTTGTTGGGTCTATCCCCATTTTTGCGGACTATGTCCTGATATCTCAGATTTAAACTGCTGCCGCCATCCATCAGGACTCGTGTAAAATGGTATCCGTCAATTATTGGATCTAATACCAAGGCGGCCCATCCTGCCTGCCGGATACTTGCCGAGTAATCCCGATGGTTGAAGGTGATCGGTTGGGACGACCAGTGGCGGAGCTTTGTGGTGATAGGCCCTCGGGCATGTCTCTCTAGGGGTGCCGCTTTGTTTTTCCCCTTTAACACATGTAACACATTGACTATTTTGACTTCTGGTGGGAATTTCTTCTGTTTCCCTGTGCTTATCTTGCGAGGCTCATCCTCGTCTTCGCTTGGTGTATCCTGCCCCTTGTGCTCGGCGTTGAGCTTGCCGGACTGTTTCAAGACCCAACATTCTCTGTGGGTATGATTTGCAGGTTTATCAGGGGTACTGTGGATCTGACATATTTGGTCTAGAATTTTGTTTAGGCTGGACAGTTCATCTCTGTTGCCTTTGAAGGGCGGCTTCTGCTGGCCTGGCCGAGAGCTTTTAAATCCGGCGTTTACCTCTGTGCTCTTCGGGCTGTCTTCTTTATTCCGGCGCTTATTCTTTCTGCGTCATGATTTCCCGTTCCCATCCCTGACTTCGGATGTACTTGGGTCGCTGGTGTTGCATCGGGCTAACCAGCTGTCCTCGCCCGTGCAAAAACGGGTCATGAGGCTTGTTAATGCTGCCATTGTTCTCGGCTTTTCTTGACCGAGGTGTCTGGCAAGCCACTCGTCTCGAACGCTATGCTTGAAAGCTACTATGGCTTCGGCGTCCGGAAAATCGACTATTTGGTTCTTTTTAGTGAGGAACCTGTTCCAAAGTTTTTGGGCTGACTCGCTGGGCTGTTGAGTTATATGACTTAAATCGTCTACATCCGGTGGTCGGACATATGTCCCTTGAAAATTTGCCCGAAAGGCGTCTTCGAGCTCTTCCCAGCTTCCGATGGAGTTTTCAGGGAGGCTTTTAAGCCAGTGCCGAGCTGGCCCTTTGAGCTTGAGGGGTAAGTACTTGATGGCGTGGAGATCATCTCCTCGAGCCATATGGATATGGAGGATGTAGTCCTCAATCCAGACCCCAGGGTCTGTTGTTCCGTCGTACGCCTCTATGTTTATGGGTTTGAATCCCTCTGGAAATTCATGGTCCAGCACCTCGTCGGTGAAACATAGGGGGTGTGCGGCACCCCTGTATTTGGGTGTACCGTTGTGTTCGGATGTTTGTTGTGTTGCATTGTATGTTGTAGCACGCTTGCGTAGTCCATAGATGGATCTAGTTGCGCCGTCCTTTTGATGCGAGCCCCTATGCGAATCGCGTACTGGTTTATGTGCGGCGTCGTTTGCCACTTTATGTTGGCTATGAGGTCGTCTACCCGACCGGATGGCCGTTTTATTTTTTAATTGCGGAGGATCTAAGGCCTCTTCATCGAATTCAGGTAGCAACTTTCGCTTCGGATTGCTCTTGGTGTGGCGATTACTGCCGTACTTCGCTGCAGTGTTGAGTACTTCACTCCATTTGATTTTGAGTGTGTCTTGTGCAGCCTTGAGCCTTTGCTTCTGTTTTGTCAGACTCCTCGCAGTGGCAACCAGCCTTTGATGGGCATTCTGTTGCTCCGGGTGCCTGTCCGGTGTGATGTCGTCCGGACTGTTATCTTCGACAGGGTTGGGTTGTTAGGCTTGATTTTCCGTGTTGCCGTGGTCCGGCAATGGTTCACCCTTTTCTAACGCTGGGTCTATATGATCGTTATTTCTGCCGAGGCGGGATTTGGAGCGGCATTTACGCCACCGCTTTGACTGCTTCTCGAGGGAACCACCCTTCGCTGCGTCCTTCCGTTCCTCGTCGTTATTTTCTTTGGGTGTGTCCACCATGTAAACGTCATGTGACGAAGTGGGCATCCAGTGCCCTGTGGGCAGTGGTTCCTCTTCGCCTCCCGCATCGTCGTCCATATCGTCGATGTCTTCGGAGTCGAAGTTGAGCATGTCGGTTAAGTCGTCGACAGTGGCTACTAAGTGTGTGGTGGGTGGGCGGCGAATTTCTTCGTCATCCTCATCCCAATCCTGCTGGACGTAGTTCGGCCAGGACTTTCCTGACAAGGAGAGTGACCCAGGAGAGGTACGACGACGGGCGGCGCTGGTGCGGCGAAACAGGCGAGGAAGAGGTCGCGCAACTCCTCCCAGGAGGTGACAAAGGCCGTCAGCAGGTGGAGGAGCCACATGCGCGGGAAGCCGGTGAGGGCCATGGGTAACCAGTTGGCCATCACCCGATCGTCGCCCCGGCTCCGAGGACAGCCTCCTCGTACGCCAGCAGGAAAATCATCGGGTCCGTCGCGCCGTCGTAGCGCGGCGGCATCTCGGGCCTGAACTTGCGCGGCCACTGCACCTGTCGCAAGGCGGGGGCCAAGGCCCGGAGCCCCCTGGCCCTAGTGTCGGCATCCGTTGCTGGAGCGGGCGGCGCATTGTCCGCCATGAGGGCGGGATGCGATGTCGAGGGAGAGCGGGTCGTCAGGAGGGAGGACTCCGGCGCACCCCTACCTAGCGCGCCAAATGTCGGATTTCGGGTTCCGGCAGACCCTTGAGGTTCGAACACTGGGGTGCGCGCGGAGATCTCTCCCTAGTGATCTACGTCTGATCCTCTCATGCGAACTAAGATGAAAAATGATGAACAACACAAGAGACACGAGGTTTATATTGGTTCGGGCCACCATTGTGGTGTAATACCCTACTCCAATGTGTGGTGTAATGGATTGCCTCTGGGGCTGATGATGGACAGTACAAGGGAAGAACAACCTCGCGAGGGGTGTTCTTGAGCTGGTGCGGTGAACTACTAGGGTGAGTTCCGTCGCCTCTCTCTCTCTCTGCTAGGGTTCTACTAGATCTCTCTCTCTCTCTCTCTCTCTCTCTCTCTCTTTTCTTCCCCCTTTCCTTTGTGGAGGCTAGCTCTATTTATAGAGGCCCTGGGCCTCTCCCCGAATAATTGAGCGGGAAGGGCGCCAACAATTGGGCATTTTGAAGGGGAACATCTGGTACAAGTTATCCTGACCAAAGGTGGTCTTCGGCTGCCAAAAGCACTAGTGATGACGCCGTCTTGGGCTCCATGGTGACCTCCGTCCGGCCGTCCGGCTGGTCTTGGTCTTGTTGCACTGGAATGGTAACCTTTGCCTGATTCCTTGGCCTGTGCTTGCCCCCTTTGCACCAAAGGGGAAACAAGGACCCTGCGCAGGCCGGCACCCGCCTGGCCTTGATCGTCACGGCTTGCGTCATGGGATCCTCGCGAGGTACCCTTGCATTGATCTCTCCGCCTCCCCGTGAGCCTGCCTGATGAGGCCGCTCTTGAGGAAGCCTCCTGTCGTCCGCCCCGCGAGGCTTGGCCCCTCGCGAGGGTCTTGAGCTTGAGCTGATGAAGATGGGCCGCGTTGGGCCCCTACTTGAGGCACGCCGCAGGCCGCAGGCAGGCAAGTCTGGGGACCCCCGTTCCCAGAACGCCGACAAAGACATATGCACTCTATCCTATCTTAGTGAGCTTATGATTATGCTATTTATATGCACTCTATCCTATCTTAGTGAGCTTGTGATTGTGCTACTTATGTTATGCTCGTATTTGCTATCTTGTCTAGTGTTAGCCTTACTATTGCAAGATATTCCTTGTCTCTAAAATATAGGGGGAGTTTTGATCCTATTATGTGTGCCGTGCAGTCCAAAGCACCCATCTAGTTTGCACACATCTAGGGGGAGCCCGTCTATATTCTAGAGAGGAGGGGTTTGCGTTTGCTCAATATTATTTCCCTTTGTGCAAATCCCGTATTGTCATCAATCCACCAAAAGGGGGAGATTGTAAGGGCATATTTATCCCTAAGGTGTTTTGGTTATTGATGACAATGCTTTTGCGGACTAATCGTGTGCCTTGAATTTCCCAGACGTTTCATCGCTAGGCACAAGACGGTTTGGTGCCCCTCGAAGACTATTGAAGACAGCATTTTTCTACGTTTCTTTTTGGTGGATTTGAGTCGTAGGAAAGCCGTACTATTAAGAGGGGGTCCGCGTCGGAAAGGTTCGGGTGGAATCATCACATACACGTTTTCTTCCTTGTCTCATCCTTTCCCATTCGCAATTGGAGCATCCTCCGTTTATCCTCTTTGCTTTGTTCCGGTTGCTGCCGATGGGCTTGCGGTAGTACTGCTCCCTGGAGCGGTAGTACCGCAGGCACCTGCGGTAGTACCATACTTCGGTGCGGTAGTACCGCAGGAGCCCACGGTAGTACCGCTCCTACGGAGCCGTAGTACCGTGGCCCCCAGGCCAAGTGCCGCTTCATCGCGGTAGTAGGGGCGGATGTAATTTTTTACATCCACGCCTCCACGGTAGTACCGCACCCGTGCGCGGTAGTACCGTGCGTGGCCTGGCTCAGCTGCCAGGCGGTAGTACTGCTCCTCAGCGGTAGTACTGTGTCGGATTTTTGCATCGTCTGTTTTCCAGCGGAAGTAGGCATGGATGTATTTTTATTCATCCGTGCTCTTCCCAGGCTAGGAGTTTCCTCCCTTGCGGTAGTACCACAAGGGGGAGCGGTAGTACCGTGCCTATGGCAGTACCGCCCTCAGCCGTTGTGCTACAGGTCTGCCCTAGCTCAGCTGCTGCGGTAGTACCACGGTCCCTCATGGTAGTACCGCATGGCCTTGCGGTAGTACCGCTGGTCAGGGGCGGAAGTACCGCATGGCCTTACGGTAGTACCGCTGGTCAGGGGCGGTAGTACCGCATGTCGCGGGCTGGTTAGGTGGATAACGGTTGGATTTTATCCACAACTATATAAGGGGTGTCTTCTTCCTCTAGTTGACTACCTCTTCCAACCCTAAGCTCCATTGTTGCTCCAAGCTCCATTTTCGCCCGATCTCACTCCCTAGCCAATCAAACTTGTTGATTTGCTCGGGAGTGGTTGAGAAGGCCCCGATCTACACTTCCACCAAGAGAAATTTGATTCCCCCCACTAATCCCTTGCAGATCTTGTTACTCTTGGGTGTTTGAGCACCCTAGATGGTTGAGGTCACCGCGGAGCCATAGTCCATTGTGGTGAAGCTTCATGGTGTCATTGGGAGCCTCCAATTAAGTTGTGGAGATTGCCCCAACCTTGTTTGTAAAGGTTCGGTCGCCGCCTCCAAGGGCACCAATAGTGGAATCACGACATCTTGCATTGTGTGAGGGCGTGAGGAGAATACGGTGGCCCTAGTGGCTTCTTGGGGAGCATTGTGCCTCCACACTGCTCCAATGGAGACGTACTTCCCTTCAAAGGGATGGAACTTCGGTAACACATCCTCGTCTCCACTGGCTCCACTCTTGGTTTTCTTGTGCCTTTACTTGTGCAAGCTTATTTGTGATATATCTCTTGCTTGCTTGTGTACTTATCATTGTTGCATCATATAGGTTGCTCACTTAGTTGCACATCTAGACAACCAATTTAATGCAAAGTTTAAATTGTTAAAGAAAAGCTAAAAATTGTTAGTTGCCTATTCACCCCCCTCTAGTCAACTATATCGATCCTTTCACCGAGCACACAACCATCGAACAAAGATCGAGTATAAAACGGTGTAGAGCTATTTCACCTAATAGATTGGCTACTAGATCATGGCAATCTACGTCACAATAAATATATGGAAGGATATTTTAGCAACTAATCGGGCTTGGCATGCCATCTCAGCTAAGCAGATTGAGTGCAAAACAGGGCAAGGAAGCCTCTTAAGCAGAACATAGTGACTATAAGCTACTTCGGCAAACAGTGAGATTAACAGCATCTATCAGCTAACATTCAACGCTACACCGACATGCATGGGGCCTCAGTCTAGAATGCGCATACCATGGGAGAAGCTGACCGCCGTGCGTCTCCACATCAACATCGCCAGCGGTGGCGGTGCTGACCGCCGTGCGCCTCCACAAGAACGTTGCCAGCGATGGCGGTGTGGCTCGAGGACGGAAGTCTACGAGAGCGTATTGTGGGAGCGAGAGGATCGCCGTGCGTCCCCTCGACGAACCACGGCGCCGACGTATCGGCGCGACAGAGAAAGCGGTTTTGGCGGAGCAAATGGAGTGGAGGGGGACGGGGGGAGGGGGTTTGGGGAATATTATTGGCTAGTTGGCCGAAGGGCGGTTGAATTTGGGATTTGGGGGGAATTTTTTTTGGGGGGGGGGGATTTTCGCGCGGTGGGCGGGGGGAGTTCGGCGCATGGTTGGTTTCTCCAAGTGCAGTCCCACGTGTCAGTGAAGAGGCAAGCTGAAGCGTGTTCCGTTTGTGTGAGCCGTGTGCAGGACCGAACGTGTGTGGGGTGCAATGCGACTGCGACAGGGGTGCTGTGAGTGTACCCCATTTTCCTTTTAAACTAGGTGCTTCGCCCCGTCAAAAAAAACTTGGTGCTTCGCGCGATCCATCGATACTACTACTAGTAATCCGGTAATCCCGACTAAAACGGCGCGGCCGGGTCCTTTCCCGCACGATATGCTTGGAGGTTGGCTTAGTTGGTTTTTTACAAGTAATGCTACATCTATGTAATCCCAGTTACGTAATTATTATTGTGAAAGTTCATATATTATATTATTGTGCCCGCAGTACTCCTACAATATACTATATTATTGTGAAAGTTCATATACACCGGCCGAGATTAATGCAAACACGGCAGATTTTCATTACATTTCGAACTTTTATAGGACAGAAAAATAAAAGAAACCCGACCCTAAACCTATTCTATGGCGGCGACCGACATCTTCCATCTGCGATCTCCATGTACGTGGGTGGGGGTTCAAGACGAAGGTGCGGTCTCCGGCGAGGAAGAGTAGAACACGGGAGACAGACCGGCCAGTTGGCACACCATGCCCTGCCGCCTCCCATGCCCTACTCATCCTCAGATGAGTCCCCGACCTCAGCGGTGCCGGGCGTTGGACGGCGGCAAGTAGGACGCGTGGCTGAAGGTGCTCCCGTCGTCGGCCGCCATCATGGCCACCCCGCTTGTGCGGTCGTGTCCGCGTCCGGCTACGGCACTATTGTGTCGCGAGCGGCGACTTGAGCGAGGGCGGCGACCTCGAGCTTCATCCCCAAAGACAAAGCTCTCCCGCAGAGCATTCGCACTCGTGGTCATGGCAGATGTGGTGCCAGGTAGTAGGACGATGCGCTATGGTGTGGAGGTTAGCTGGGCATTGCCTCTTTAATTAGCGCATTCCGGTGACGCCAAAGCATCCGGGCGCGTCATTAAGTCGCCAGAGTTTGTTCCTCGGGCACCGAGCCTCTTAACGACGCATACGCACGAACGACATGAATGCGGGCAGCTGGCACCGGCTGGGAACGCACCACGCGACGACACGAGGGACGATGGTTTTTGGTGTGCCAGGGTAGTCAGCTTCGGTCGTGGCAACGTTGGAGATGCCCTTTGTTCACATGCGACCCCACATGTCATTGAAAAAGCAAGATGACCCGGCATGGTCTCAGGTCCTGGGGATGCAGTTGGCCGCGCTACACCACTCCGCGGACGCGTCGTGGCGCACACACTTTGGCGCCCCGTGCATCCTCGACGAGCCGGGTGTTTACCTGCTGGTCGTGCCACAGTGCTAACGCCACCCTCGGCACACTGAAACCGACCGTGTCCAACAACGATGAGCGTGTCGCTCACCGCGGTCGCCCTGTCGAGAGGCGGTGCTGGAGCTGCGCCACGTTGCTGGCCACGACGACCCACATGAACAGTTGCCAGTGGCGAGGAGGTCGTGGGCCAGATCCTCCATTGGACTAGTCTGCGCCATGTCATCCCGACAGGTGTGCCCTACATGTCGGTTTCCCTGTTTTCCCGGCCATATTCGAGCGTCCGTGCTCCGCGTTGCGCATTAGGCGCAGAACATGTGGTTTTTGTGCCCTGGTTCAAATGTGGTACAGTACCAAGTTGTTACCCTAGCCCCAAGTGTGGTGGTTTTGGGTATGGTACCACCCTTTTCCTTTTCAAGTAGTGAATTGTAACGCTTGATTAAGTAGCCAGATGGTGTGCTAAATGTAGGTGTTCGGCTGTTTGAAAGAATAATTGAGGTGTGCCCGATCCGTGCCCGCATTTAGGTGTCCAACTTACAATGTTCTAGCAGTAGTAACTATACTAGTCCCTGCGTACTCCCTCTGTTTTTATTTACTCCGCATTTTAGCTTTGCTCAAAGTCAAACTTTGTAAAATTTGACAAAGTTCATAGAAAGAAATAACAACATGTACAATAACAAATAAATACCATTAGATTCATTATTGAATATACTTTCACATCATATATATTTGCTAGTGTAAATGTTGATATTTCTACTCTTACTAGCAAGATGCCCGTGCGTTGCACATAACATCAAGATGCATTTGTATGACTAGTTTATCTTGTGAGAGAAAAGGATGAACGAGGGAAGGCATTATTTGCAATTGTGGAGAGGTGTGTGGGTACCGTTTTGTAAAATTGCCATAGTTTCCTTCCTATCCATCAGATATAAATCAGACGGCCTATATTGCAGGATGACAGGCACACCATCATCACCAATTCTGTTTTTATAAGAGTCCGTCCTATTTATATCTGACAGATAGGAAGGAAACTCTGGCAATTGTGCAAAAAGATACCCACACCCCTCTCCACATTTGCCTATAAGGCCTTCCCTCATTCATCCTTTTCTCCCACAAGATAAAACACTCATACAAATGCATCTTGATGTTCTGTTCAACGCATGGGCATCTTGCTAGTGTACATAAAAAGCAGAGTTGGTGATGATGGTGTGCCTGCCATCCTGCAATATAGGCCGTCCGATCTATATCTAACGGATAGGAAGGAATCTATGCCAATTTACCCGCACTCCTCTCCACATTTGCAGATAAGGCCTTCCCTCGTTCATCCTTTTCTCCAACAAGATCTTGATGTTCCATGCAAGGCACGAGCATCTTGCTAGTTTTCTATAAACTTGGTCAAATTTTATGAAGTTTGACTTCAGTCAAACCTAATATGCAGAGTAAATAAAAACAGAGGGAGTATGTTACTCCGTGACCAAGGCGGAAGAGAAAACGAGACAACTTATTGTTTCTTTGAGACGTTCAAGTATAATCATGCAGTGTTGCTTATTTCTCATTCCTCTCCAACCCTCTTCTCCATCGATCATGCCACCCTCCGGTCGAGTCCATCCTCCCGCATGCGTCATTTGAACATTCCGCCAAGTATCATTCGCATGTGGGCCTAGACCATGCTTGTATTTCCAATGTTGTAATTTGTCTGACATGCATACAAACAAACGATTCATTTAAAGTTTCCGTCGGTGTCAAAACCGGCGGATCTCGGGTAGGGGGTCCCGAACTGTGCCTCTAGGCCGGATGGTAACATGATGCAGGGGACACGATGTTTTACCCAGGTTCGGGCCCTCTTGATGGAGGTAAAGCCCTACGTCCTGCTTGATTAATATTGATGATATGGGCAGTACAAGAGTAGATCTACCACGAGATCAGAGAGGCTAAACCCTAGAAGCTAGCCTATGGTATGATTGTATGTTAGGGTTGTTGTCCTACGGACTAAAACCATTCGGTTTATATAGACACCGAAGAGGGTTATGGTTACACAAGGTCGGTTACAAAGGAGGAGATATCCATATCCGTACTGCCAAGCTTGCCTTCCACGCCAAGTAGAGTCCCATCCGGACACGAGACGAAGTCTTCAATCTTGTATCTTCATAGTCTAACAGTCTGGCCAATGGAGATAGTCCGGCTGTCCGGAGACCCCCTAATCCAGGACTCACTCAGTAGCCCCTGAACCAGGCTTCAATGATGATGAGTCCGGCGCGCAGTATTGTCTTCGGCATTGCAAAGCGGGTTCCTTCTCCGAATACATCACAGAAGAATTTGAATATGAGGATAGTGTTCGACCCTACAAAATAAGTTCCACATTCCACCGCAGAGAGAATAATATTTTCGCAGATCTAATTTGCTGGCTTGTTTTGGCAGCACGACGTTATGTCATGGCTCGGTGATTATTCAAACCGTTTCTTTTAACCAGCTCCACACATAACGCGAGGCGGTTTCTTGACACGTCTTGCCGAAGCGGAGATCGTGTTCCCCCCAATTACGGGATTCTCATTAATGCGGTTGTGGGTATCCCAACCGTGTCTAGGACTCCTAGATTATAGGCAAGTCCTAAACGGCTACGGAGAGGACGCTTGATATTCACCCTCTTTATAAAGGGACAAGGTTTTCACTTTTCCCTCTCGTGCTCAATCGAACCCTTCCCCCGCCTCGAGTTCTAACACCCAAAGCCCAGGTTAGGTGCTCCGGATCTTCAATCATGTCCGGATCTAGCCTTCAAGGCCGATGGATGCCCTCCTCCGTTACGGAAGAGGACATTAAGAAGTTGAGGGAGGCCAGATACCTGACCGCCGAGGTTTCACATTGGCTACCTGCTCGAGGGCAGATCGTCCCTACTCCCGAACCCAACGAGAACATTGTGTTCATCTCCCACTTCCTCCGAGGTCTAGGCCTCACTCTGGATCCTTTCGTCAGAGGTTTGATGTTCTATTACGGGCTAGATTTCCACGATCTAGCTCCGGACTCCTTTCTCCACATCTCGACATTTATTTTCATGTGTGAGGCCTTCCTTCGCGTTACCCCTCACTTCGGCCTGTGGCTCAAGACCTTTGAAGTAAAGCCAAAGATGATCGAGGGGCAGCATGCAGCGTGCGGAGGTGCATCGATAGGCAAGATGGCAAGAGCTCCATGGCCGAAAGGTTCCTTTCCAGAGGTGTCTGAATTATGGCAACGGGAGTGGTTTTACATCACGGCTCCCTGAAGTGCCAAGTGGGCGGCTGCCCCCGCTTTCCGCTCGGGCCCCCCACCACAACTGATGTCATGGATTAGCAGAGGTCTGAGCTGGGGTCCAGCCAAGGACGTGCCTATACCGCAAAGCCGCATATGAGATCTCTTCGAGGGAGATTTTAATTTGGCTGTGGTAATACAAGTTATGCTGGTTCGTCAAGTCCAGCCTTGCAGACGCCGACCCCTTCGCTTGTGGGAGTTCAACCCAGAGGGACCGCGTGCCATTCAAATTTTCCTCGGCCTGACGCACGAGGAGATGTACAAGTCATTCTTCGGACCTCAAGTAGAGTGTCCGTATATTACCGAGGACGTGGGCCTGAGCAGTAACCGCGCCGTCGAACAAGTAAGAAATCCTCTGGCCGAACACACTGTCTTTTATTCATCACGAAGTCATTTCTGAGAGTTTGCTTTTTGACCAGGACTGGTTGACAAAGGCGAAGATGATTCGGTGTTTGGCCCCCCTCCCTAAGGGTTTGGAAAATCCGGTATTGGAAAAGATGCTCGAGGTTGCACCTTGCCCGGAGCCCTCGAAGGAAGATACTGGGGGGGATAATACGGGCGGATGTGGGCCCCCATCGCTACCCGTTCCAACCGAGGGAGTGAGTGTCTCCATGAAGGAGGACAACCGGGGGAGGAAAAGGACTGCTTCTGAGGATCCGGAAGCCGAAGCCTCCAAACGGGAGAAGAATTCTCCCACAGAGGGTCCCGCCTCGGGGGGTGCTTTTGCCGCACAAGGTCCGCGGGGGGATCAGCCCTCCAACGAGTCGTAAGTGATCCAAAGTACTTTAATAGTAAAGGTATGCTATCTTTTTTCTGAGAAAATAACCACCGCATATATCTTGCAGTTCGGGCCTTAGCCCCTCTCAGATGAGCTCGTCTTCGGGGGATCTTCTTCCAGAGATGATGGAGAGCGAAACGCCTCCCCCGAACTCCTCCGCTCAAGAAGCGGGCAATCCCGAAGTGTTGTCACGGAGGGCCTCTCCGGATCCGGTGAGGCCAGAAGATAATCCCATAGACCCCCGAAGTCCCCAGCGTCCGTCTCCTAAAGAGAGCAGACAAAAGAGTCCGACACCGTCTGGTGTGCGGTCGGACGTTCTGAGGGAGTTGGTGGGGCGAGCGGCCATCTGAGAAGAACATTGTATGCTGATGGGTACGGTGATGGAGACAATCTCGTCCGCTGAAAGCGGATTACATGAAGCCTTTATGAGTCTACTGACAGGCTTTGAGGTATGTGAGATAATATGTGATAATACTGCACATGTTAGGTGTGCCCTGTGTAGATAGTAGCCCCTGAGACTCTGGTTGTCGTCAAGAACATCGGCGAATAGAGGATCATATTCTCAGGCAATAACTAGACTGCCCCTATGTGCAGGTGGTGGAAGCTCCGGTGGCTAGCCGGACTAGTGAGTTTGACAAATTAAAACGGCAACTGGATGCGGCAGATGCCGACATCGAGCTTGTTAACAAGAGGCTTGACGAGGCACATGGTAAGTGTTATTATCTGGTGAACGCCACATAGTAAGAGCAGCATGATGCCAGTATCTTTAATATGTTGTGACTGCAGATGGAGCTGCCATCGTGGAAACCTTGCGGGCAAGGATTAGTAATGCCGCTGCTTTGAAGGCGGCCGAAGAGTTGAAAGCCGAGAAGGTCGCACATTGCGAGAGCCAAGAGAAGATTGCCAAGATGGCCGTAGAAATAAAAGACACTGCCGACCGTTGCCGGGTCCTTGAAAAAGAAAACCGAGTGAAGGCAACGGACCTTGAGAAGGCCACAGCGGCGGACAAAGACACCCGTTCTGCTATGAGAGCGAAGAAGGAGCTGCAGGAAGCCGGGGATATTGCGGCTGGGAAACCCTTTATGTTACAGAGGAAGTTCGGAGATCCACGGTATGACCCTCTGGATCGGCTGTGGAGTTCGGCAGATGCGTATATGGATTTAGCGGCGAGCGCTGCCGATGCGGCCAAGTACTTCCAAGGTCAGACAGATCGTGAAGTGGACAAGCTGTTTTGGTCGCAATTCCACGTTCCAGAGCGTCCACTTTCATTGACTGACCGCCTAGCTGAATGGGCCGAACTGAATAGGTTGTCCGGACTTGCCATGAGGTCTGTTGTGGATCAGCCATGGCCGGAAAAGCCAAAGCCAAACAACTATTTCAGCTTAGTGCAGTAGTTCCTTGGTGCGGTGCCACGCATTAATGCGATGAAGAGGTCGGCGTGCATAGAAGGCTCGCGGATGGCCCTTGCCCGTGTTAAAGCATACTGGGCAGAGATGGATGCTACCCCTGTTGCAGCGCAGGGTTCGGCCATAGGCCGGGTGGCTGCCAAGCACTATTTCGAGGAGGTTCTCGAGGGTGCTCGTTTGATAGAGGCCCAGTGCTCGAAGAATATTATGTTTGAGTGATATGTATTCTCATTGTAAGCACAATGCTTTTATGAAGTTTTTATAAGGCTATGTTTATACTTTTGCCTGAAAGTAGTATGATGCCTCCTGTGCGGCCGTTTATGTATACATGTGTATAACCTGAAAGATTGCAGCCGTCGGCTTCAACCCCCACACACATAATGCGGAGGTTCTCGCAAAAACGTGTGTTCACACTTAACCCAACGTCTTGGTCCTATTAAAGAGATGGTAGCGTAGCGAGCGAGGCAACCAGACTATAATGCTTTAACACTTTCACTTAGCCATAGGAGTTTGACAGTGGGGCTACTAGATAGCCCCTGGTGTCTCCGCACTCTCCCGATCGCGGGGTGCGTACATGCCTGGCCGGAAAATGGCCCTTCGTTAAGGCGGAGGAATTCAAACATTCCGATAGGTCATCGAGTGGTTGACCAGTCTCACGCTATATCATGACAATCAGTTTTCGGCTTTCTCTACTAAGGTGCTCGTCCGGATGAATTAGGGCACGATCGCAGTAGTTCTCCTGGTGCTACCTTAGCCGGTAAAGCGGAACGTAAGGCACCAAAACACAGGAGCCGGGCAAACCCAACATTTGACCAAAGACAATGATTTGGAGCTGATGCATATAAGGCCAAACTCGCGACGCCGAACACTCCCTAAGGTATTCGGTCTTTATGGTATAAACCGGGCCTAAATAGTGCCCTTCGTAAGAAGCCCCTTGTGTCCAGGTACGTGCATTGTTCTGACGTGGCCACATGCCAAGACGTCAGCATCCTTCTCAACTGTGCTGAGAATTCGGTGGATATGTATCAACAAGAGATAGTAAAAAAGGTTTACGCAGGGTCTTAATCTAAAAAGAATCCTTGGAGCGGGTCCCTGCTGCACGTCTGCGCCTGTGTCTCCGTTGTGCTGTATCCTGGACGGGTGTAGGACAATGATCATCTGTAAAAGAGAGGAACTTAGGTGAAAAAGTTGTCGTGCGAAAAGATAGTTTTTAAAGAAACCATATATAATTCAAGATGAGTAAAAATTGCCACTTGTCTGCGTACGTTGAGCCCCTTGTATTTCTAATAGGGGTGTGACCATTGATCCGGTATAAATTACATATAGCGGCGCCAGACTCGACTAACCGTGTCCGAGGTCTTGACGACCTGTTAAATGCTTTAGTTCGTGAGGCCGTTTTTAGTGTGCGGCTGCCAAGGCAGCCGCACTCTCTTCGGCGCGCAAAGATCGCTTAATACTTCCGTTTACTGTAATGATGCCACGTGGACCGGGCATCTTGAGTGTGAGGGAAGCGTAGTGCAGTATTGCATTAAAGCGAGTGAAAGCTTCACGTCCGAGGAGTGCTTGATAGCCACTTTGGAACGGAGCGATGTGGAAGGTTAAATGTTCGCTACGGAAGTTATCGGGGAAGCCGAATATAACTTTTAGTAGCAGGGAGCCCATGCAATGAGCCTCTGGGCCTGGCGTTAGGGCATCTCCAACCGTTGGCCCCCAGAAGGGGCAAAAAATTGCCCCCTGGGGCGCACCGGCGCTAAACCGCCGCCCGCCTCGCCGCCCGCCCACACGGTTCTACATGCCGATGAGGCTGTAGAACCGCGTGTAGTCACCGCCATCGTCGTCGTCGTCGCCCCCGCCTACGCCTCCGCCGTCCCTGCTGCATCCCTCCCCTGGTTGGCGCGACGGGTTGGACGGTCCGGGGGCATCGTCGTCGTCGCTATCGAGGACGACGACACCGTCCTCGTCCTCGCGCCCACATTTGCGGGCGGCGATCTCCTCCAGGGCCCGGCACTGCCGGACCATCTCCTCGCGCAGGTAGTCTTCACGCGACCACCGCATGACGTCCTCGTTGGAGAAGCCGCGCCGGGCTATCTCCTCGTACTCCAGGGGGGGGGCTGGACTCCACCTTGGGCTCGACGAGGGCGTCGGAGCTGCGGGTACGCGCGCTGACAGGCGTGTCCTGGGGCTCTGGCTTGACGGGGCATAGGTCGAGGCAGGGAGAGCCGCCGGACAAGGAGGAGGACACCCCGGTATCCATGCGCCTCGGCGTCCAGGAGCTTCCCCGGCGGCGTGAGAAGGACGGGGGAGCGGGGTACTCGAGGCGCGGCGTGTTGCCGCCCTCGATGTACTCGAGGACGGACTCGAACGTGCGCCCGGGCATGCCCCACCACCGACGCCGCCGTCGGCGTTGAACCTGCCGGAGGGCACGACGCCGTTGGTGGCCTCGAGCTGCTCGTCGTGCCGGCGGCGGAAGTACGGCTCCTAGATTGGGCTGTCGGGGACGTACCGGGGCCCCTCCCTCGCCGCACGCGGCAAGGACGAGCGGATGCGTGAGATCTCTGCACCCCGCGCCGCGCCGGTGGGTACCGGGGGCACCGGCATGCCGCCAGCGCTGATCCTCCACGCCCCGGGCACCCGCATGTCCGGCGGGACCGGGTACTCCACCTCGAAAAGGAGGCGAGCCTCGTCCTCGTGCAGATGACGGCACCCGAATCCGTTCGCCGCCGCGCCGTCGCCTGGGAAACACTCAGCCATGCTTTCTCAACTGGTGACGGCGAGAGGAGGAAAGGGGGAGAAATGAGCGCGTCGTCGGTGGATGATCGGGGTGAGTCTCTCCGACGCGCTTGCAGTCGGCTTTTATAGGCGGAGATGCCGCGTGGTAGGCTTAGCCGGCGTGTTACGCATGGCGTGATTGCGTGGCGGCCGAGGGACGCGTCGCCCAGCTTTCACTGCGCCGCCCGTGAGGCATCAATGGAGGCCGACCGGCGCGGCAGCTTTGGCATTGATTCGCCGCGGGAAACGAGGCGATGAGGACGACGAAGGGGCGAGAAGAGAGTAGACTCGCTGACGCGGCGGGCCTGCGGCTCTTCGCGCCAAAAACGATTCGCCCGGCGCCCCCGAGCGACCCCCAGCGCGCCGGGTTCGGGTTGGGTCCGCCGGCGCCAATTTCGGCCCGAGCCGGCGAAAACTGGGCTCTTGGGGGCGCGACTGGGCCGATTTTTTGGCGCCGACGGACGAAAAAACGCCTGGGGGGCCTTCTTGGGGGCGCGGCTGGAGATGCTCTTACTCCTTTAAAGGTAGTATTGCTATGGAAAATTTTTGTTGGGTCTATCCCCATTTCGTGGATTGTATCCTGATATATCAAGTTTAGACTGCTGCCACCGTCCATCAGGACTCGTGTGAAGTGGTATCCGTCAATTATTAGGTCTAATACCAGGGCAGCCCATCCTGCACGCTGAATACTTGCTGAGTAATCTCGATGGTCGAAAGTGATCGGTTGAGACGACCAGTGGCAGGACTCCGCGATGATAGGCCCTTGGGCATATTTTTCTTGGAGTGCCGT
Source organism: Triticum urartu (assembly GCF_003073215.2). Lineage (NCBI taxonomy): Eukaryota > Viridiplantae > Streptophyta > Magnoliopsida > Poales > Poaceae > Triticum > Triticum urartu. The sequence goes on along the minus strand of NC_053024.1, from coordinate 144,518,987 downwards.
TTTGTTTCTTCCCTTGATCACGTGTAACACGTTTACTATTTTGACTTATGTGGGAAATTTCTTTTGTTCCCCAGTGTCTTGCTTGAGAGGCTCATCCTCATCTTCGCTTGGTGTATCCTCCCCCTTGTGTACGGCGTTGAGCTTACCAGACTGCTTGAAGACCCAACATTCTCTGTGGGTATGATTAGCAGGTTTACCAGGGGTGCTATGGATCTGACATAATTGGTCCAGAATTTTGTTTAGGCTGGACAGTTCGTCTCTGGCGCCTTTAGAGGGCGGCTTTTGCTGACCTGGCCGAGAGCTTTTGAATCCGGCATTTACTGCCGTGCTCTTCGTGCTGTCTTCTTTATTTCAGCATTTGTTATTGCTGTTGCGACGTGATTTCCCATTTCCATCTCTAACTTCAGATGTACTGGGGTCGCTAGTGCTGCATCTGGCTAGCCAGCTGTCCTCGCCCACACAAAAGCGGGTCATGAGGCTTGTTAATGCTGCCATTGTTCTCGGCTTTTCTTGGCCGAGGTGTCTGGCAAGCCATTCGTCACGGACGCTATGCTTAAAAGCTGCCAAGGCTTCGGCATCCGGACAGTCGAAAATTTGGTTCTTTTTAGTAAGAAACCTGTTCCAAAGTTTTCGGGCTAACTCTCTGGGCTGTTGAGTTATATGACTCAAATCGTCCGCGTCCAGAGGTCGGACATAAGTCCCTTGAAAATTTGCCCGAAAAGCGTCTTCGAGCTCTTCCCAGCTTCCAATGGAGTTTTCGGGGAGGCCTTTAAGCCAGTGACGAGCTATCCCTTTGAGCTTGAGGGGTAAGTTCTTGATGGCGTGGAGATCATCTCCTCGAGCCATATGGATATGGAGGATATAATCCTCAATCTAGACCCCAGGGTCTGTTGTTCCGTCGTATGCCTCTATGTTTACGGGTTTGAATCCCTCTGGAAATTCATGGTCCAGCACCTCATCGGTGAAACATAGGGGGTGTGCGGCACCCCTATATCTGGGTGTACCGCGTTGTTCGGATGCTTGTTGTGTTACATTGTATGATGGGGCGCGCTTGCGTGGTCCATAGATGGATCTGGTTGCGTCGTCCTTTTGGTGCGAGCCCTTGCGTGGATTGCGTATTGTCTTGTGAGTGGCATTGTTTGCCGCTCTATGTTGGCCGTGAGGACGTCTATCCGGCCAGGTGGCTGTTTTGATTTTTGGTTGTGGGGGGTCTGAGGCTTCCTCATCGAATTCAGGTAGCAACTTCCGCTTTGGGTAGCTCTTGGTGGGGCAATTGTCGCCGTACTTCGCTGCTGTGTTGAGTACTTTACTCCATCTGATTTGGAGTGTGTCCTGCGCAGCCTTGAGCCTTTGCTTCTGCTTTTTCAGACTCCTCACGGTGGCAACAAGCCTTTGACAGACATTCTGCTGCTCCGGGTGCCTGTCCGGCGTTATGTCGTCCGGACTATTATCTTTGACAGAATTGGTTTGTTTGGTTTGATTCCCCGTATTGCCGTGGTCCGGCAGTGGTTCGCCCTGCTCCAACGCTGGGTCTATATGATCGTTATTTCTGCCGAGGCAGGATTTGGGGCGGCGCTTGCGCCGCCGCTTTGACTGCTTCTCGAGGGAACAAGCCTTCGGTGCGTCCTTCCGTTCCTTGTCGTCGTCTTCTTTTGGTGTGTCCACCATGTATACGTCATATGATGAAGTGGACATCCAGCGTCCTGTGGGCGGTGGTTCCTCTTCGCCTCCCGCATCGTCGTCCATACCGCCGATGTCTTCGGAGTCGAAGTCGAGCATGTCGCTTGAGTCATCGACAGTGGCTATTAAGTGGGTGGTGGGTGGGCGTCGAATTTCTTCGTCGTCCGCATCCCAATCCTGTTGGCCATAATCCGGCCAGGGCTCTGCTGACAAAGAGAGAGACCTTAGTGAATTCAGGATGTCGCCGAAGGGCGAGTGCTGAAAGATATCCGCAGCGGTGAATTCCATGATCGGCGCCCAATCGGATTCGATTGGCAGAGGCGCGGATGTTTCGGAGTCCGGGAAAGAGTCCGACACCTTGGAGTCACGGGCTGCGTAGAGGGTTAGGCAGGTGTTTGGCCTGATCACCATTGAGACTGCAGCCCCTGAGGTGGTGTCTAACCACCCGTCCTCGATTGGCGCAGTTGGCTCCGAACTAAGGGTCGGAGCTGCTGCGGGCGCGGCCTCTGGGGTACTGTTCGGCGGCAGAGCTAGGTCATACCCATCGCGACAGTGCGGCGCGCCCGGCTATGGCTCGAATCCATCGAAGATCAAGTCTCCACGGATGTCGGTCGTGTAGTTCAAACTTCAAAGTCTGACCTGATGGCCAGGGGCGTAGCTTTCAATCTGCTCCAGATGGCCAAGCGAATTAGCCCGCAGTGCAAAGCTGCCGAATACGAAGATCTGTCCAGGGAGAAAAGTCTCACCCTGGACCGCATCGCTATCGATGATAGTAGAAGCCATCAAGCCTAACGGCGACGACACAGAGGAACTCTCAATGAAAGCACCAATGTCGGTGTCAAAACTGGCGGATCTTGGGTAGGGGGTCCCGAACTGTGCATCTAGGCCGGATGGTAACAGGAGGCAGGGGACATGATGTTTTACCCAGGATCGGGCCCTCTTGATGGAGCTAAAGCCCTACATCCTGCTTGATTAATATTGATGATATGGGTAGTACAAGAGTAGATCTACCACGAGATCAGAGAGGCTAAACCCTAGAAGCTAGCCTATGGTATGATTGTATGTTATGGTTGTTGTCCTATGGACTAAAACCCTTCGGTTTATATAGACACCGAAGAGGGTTAGGGTTACACAAGGTCGGTTACGAAGGAGGAGATATCCATATCCATACTGCCTAGCTTGCCTTCCACGCCAAGTAGAGTCCCATCCGGACACGAGATGAAGTCTTCAATCTTGTATCTTCATAGTCTAACAGTCCGGCCAATTGAGATAGTCCGGCTGTCCGGAGACCCCCTAATCCAGGACTCCCTCAGTTTCACTTTGCCTCCACTACGTGTCGCTTCCCGTCTTAGTTTTGACATCCCATTCAGTTCATGCCCCGACACATCTTGACGAGATCGATTGATGTTGAGAGATCAACTGCATGTCGTGCAAGGAGATAAAGGTTTGGTCTGTTTCTATGATAGAAATGACCCGCAGGGGGTGAGGGGGTCTGTGGGGATCAGAGGTAGTATATTGTACGTTCATAAACGAAACGAACATATTGTTCCCACCCTAGTCCTCTTTCAATCGATCTCCGGACCCCAAGATGAAATCAAGAGAAAACGAGTGGGTGCACGTGTGATACCTAAGGCGGATTCAAAATTTTGAACCAGTGATCATAGCATCCGCAAATCATATATAAAGAGTATTCAATGTTCCTTTCGCTTTTGTACATACAATATACTCCCTCCGTTCCTAAATATAAGTCTTTTTTAGAGATTTCACCATGGACTGCATACAGATGTATATATACATAGATTAGAGTGTAGGTTCACTCATTTTGCTCCGTATGTAGTCTCTTATTGCAATATCTAAAAAGACTTATATTTAGGAATAGAGGGAGTAGTTTACATATAAGTTTTATGTGTAGTAAAAGTATCTCTACTTTGATCAAACTTACATAAAAAAGTATTAACATTCAACAACGCCCAATCAATATTGTTAGATTTGTACGTACTCCTAGATTTGTATTCAAACATAGATGGTTTCCAATTTGTTTTCAACCACGTGAATGTGCTTGTTCTCGCGCATGCTCTTCCTACTAGGATTTCTCCACGTATAGCCAGTCCAATAGTAACTTTTTTTAAGCTTCCTGTCCAATAGTACTAGTGGAGTACTAACAACATCTATAGTAGAGTATGCAATGCTCCTAGTACTCCCTCCTTCCATTTATATAGGGCCTAATAGCAAGTCTAATAAGGCCTAGTCAGTAGGCTATACTTGTCATGTCATTAAAATCCTAGTTGGAGGAGTGAGAAGAGAGGGGAGAGAGTGAAGCGGGCTCTTATATTCTACAACCCAGCCATAACACATAGATCAAGAAAAAATCGTATGCATGCAACTCTCTTCCAATCATATACCTTGCTCATGCAAATATTAAATGCTTAGAGCCAACCTAATAGCCATTCTAAGAGCCAACTTACATGGCACTTTTGCCTATGTGAAGGAGAGAGATGTGAAAAAGTAAGGGGAGTGAGCTCTCATGCAAGAGCCTAGTTATATACGCATTCCTAGGTAAATACAATAAATATGAAGAAAGAGATAGAGAGGAGATGGGAAAAAGTACTAATACAATAGCCAAACTTATATTTTTTTCGCGGGAAATAGCCACGTCAGGGGATCCTCATCCGTAGTATACTCCCTCTGTTTTTATTTACTCCCCATAAAACAGAGGGAGTGGTAGTATAAATGACGCGGGCGGGGGAGGTGGAGGGACGTTGGTTTGCTCTCAACTGTGGTCCCACAAGCAAGCGAAAACGCAAGATGAAGCACGTTCCATTCGGTGAACGACGTGGAGGGTCCAGCGTGCCGGCGTGCAACGCGAACGCGACAAGAGAGATGTACAGTCAAAACCGATTGACCTTCGCTGCTCGGCCGGAACCACTATTCACACGGGAACCTTCACTGCTCGGCCTACGCCAGCCACTGCCCCGAAACCACACCTCCTCTCCAGCCCATTCCCCCACCTTTCGATCCCCTAGCACGCATCAAGCGTCCCCTAGTTCGCCGGAAAGCCATGGTGCGCCGCAAGATCACGTACTACAAGATGCTGACGCCGGAGCGCCGTGCAAAAATCGCGGCAGCGGTCGGCGCCACAGACCTCCATTCCCAAGCTCACTTTGCGGCGGGCCAATCCTCGAGTTCTCTGGAGCGAAGCTACGAGGAGGAGGAAGCCGATCCAATGTCCATGGCGGAGTTCGCAGCACAGAAGGCCCCCGATGGGTATGAGACGATGGACGCCGACTTCGTGCCGGTGTCCGGGTCCCCCATGGTGCAGGCGGACCAGCGTTTCAACCTGGCGATACTAAAGGAGGACTGGGAGGCAGAGGCTCAACTTGACGCGGAGCACGCGCATGCTGCTACCATCGAGGCTCTCCTGCAGGCGGAACTAGATGTCGTGGCTGTGAACCGGGCGGCGGAGGCTCAACTCGATGCGGAGCCCACGGATGCCGCTGCCATCGAGGCCCTCCTGCATGCGGAACCGGACGTCATGGACTTGAACCGCGCGACGGAGGCTCAACTCGATGGGGAGCGCGCAGATGCAACTGCCATCGAGGCCCTCCTGCAGGCGGAACCGGACATCGTCGACTTGAACCGGGAGGTGCTCTCTTCCATGCAGAGCGCCCGCATGCTCCGCGTGAACGAGTAGCTGGAGGCCGAGGACAACCACGGTGCGGAGACAATACGTCGGCAGCTACGGCTGGTTCGCATCGGCAGCCAAAGACGATGAGGCCGTCTCATTCCGCGAGCAGTGATAGTTTTTCTTTATGTTGTTTTAGGGATCTTTTGTTGTCGCCTGACTTCCATCATTTGGGTCAGTCTACCATTTTAGGCGGTTGGATGAATATCCTACGTCTCCTAACCCTTCTTCCTCACCTCTTCTTCTTCCCCAACAGACCACCGCACGGGCCGTACGGATCCTCCCCAACATGCGGTTGGATAAACATAATGTATGAACAGAAATTATCTGTCGGTGGTAGCACATGTCAGTGAGGGTGCGTTCCCTTGGTTGGGTTTGCAGCGTGCAAGAGCGACTGTGTGAGGGTGCGGTGCGACCGCAGCGTGCAGGAGCGACCGTGTGAGGGTGCAGTGCGACCGCGACAGCCGTGCGCAAGTGTACCTCCTTTTCATTTTGAAAACTTTAGGCAATCTTGGCAAAAATGTGTGGCGAAGTATGGCAATGCAAGGCCTAGACCCAAACTGGATAAGTACGTACGTACTAGGAGTACTAGTGTTAAAAAAAGAAAGGCGGGGTTTTCCTTCGCGGGATTAATCGATAGAAATCCTCGTTTAACATGTTAATTAATGCGTATTTTTTCTCCAAAGCCCAAAGAGCTAACCATCTCACTCCTCATCACTTGATTAATGCAGTGCCATGCAAACAAACCTTCTCACTTCTGCATGCATGCAAGGGTATATTAATGTCCTTGGTTGCTAGTACAAGGCAAACCCCATTAATTTTTCCTCGATTAGTGTTAGTGGCCTTTTGGAAATTGTAATTTTGATATACTGGCCCCGTGTACAAAAAATGGAGGTAGTAACTATTTGACTTCCTTCCCCATTGCGGTGACATCGATGATATCTCGAACGTTGTGGTTTGGCGAAGTGCGTTCGACGGAGAACACCATTGAGGGAGACCACGGTAAGTCGTTCGCAAGTGCCGCCTGCAAGCCGAGACAACCACCTTATTTGCATCTAGGAAGTCTGTTGAACCAAAGGACTCGTAAATGTACTAGTACTGCTAGTACACAATAGCGTCGTCCGTCCAGCTTAGTGCGGTGAGGTGGTTCCTCAAAGAAGACAATGGAGAAGCGGAGTCAGTGAAGAGTGAAATGATGGTTGCTTCGTCCGTGCTTTGTGATTTGATGCCTCACTGGTTTGTGATTTTTGATAGAAGGGACAGCGGAGTAGACTCTATGCTCTATACTATACATGCGTCCAAGCACGGGAGAAAGAGGAGAGACGTTGCATTTTTCTATTCCTTCAATCAATCAATCAGGGAGCTTCAGTTCCATCTTTTTGGCTTTGGAAGCACCATCCACAATGGTTCCCATCGATGTCAAAAGCTATTTTCACATTTGGCTACACATTGTGGATGCCCTTAACCGTACCACTTGGTTTTGCTCCTGTGTGCTATTTACAAATCTCAGTTATACTGATCTAAAAAATTATAGAATCAAGATTAGTAAAAAGGAGGTGATTTTGCCGCGCGGATGGCGGGGGATGTTTCTTATTTTTAGAGAACGTTGGCCTGGAGGTTTGCTAACATGCGGTCCCACGTGTCAGTGCTTTACCAAGCCGATCCGCGTCCCACATGAGGTTGAACAATGGCAGAAGCAACAAGTGGTTAACTTGAAGAAGATGAGGGAGAAGCGGATTCAACAATGAGTGAAATGATGGTTGCTTCGTCCCTCCAACTTCTTTTTTACTAGCATTATTATTACTTCGTCCCTCCAACTTAATTGCGGGAAAGGTGCAGCTTTGTGGTTTGACACCTCATTGCTCATTACTACGCCGGCGCCATGACTAGGGTGCTTCACCCCTGCTGCTCTGCACTGTATTTTGGAATGGCATGTGGACCCGGTAGCTTGATGTCCCACATGTCGGCGAAAGGGACTAGAACATTTATGAGAGCGAGCGCTCCACTCTTACGACGGAGGAGTACACGACACGGTGGCCCAGTGAACTGTAACTTGTACTATATAGTACTATAGTTTTGCTGTTTCGCACGATCCATCGATACAAACCCGATTAAACATGAAAGGGTAGGATTTTCCCATGCGGTAGATGATACTGGCCATACATTTCAAAGGCAATCACTGGTGCGCGTCGGTCATAAACAAACGGTTTTTACCCCTTTCTGCGACGGCATTTGGAACCGTCGCCAAGTGAGTGTGTGTGATAGGGTGTCCTTCCCACACGACCCAGAAATCGTCGGGGATAGGCCCTCCTGGGACCCAGGCTGGGGCCGTGTACGATCGGGCGAGGCATCGAAACCCAATCATTTCTGTAGGTATGTACATCCCACACGGTGAATCCCCAAAATCATTTCCGCAGGTATGTACATCCCACACGGTGAATCCCAAAAATCATTTCCGTAGGTATGTACATCGCACACGGTGAATCCCAGAAAAACATTTCCGTTCGTATGTATGTCACACCCAGTCAATCTAAGGAATACGTTTCCGTTCTTACATACATCCCACATAGTCAATCCAGGGAAAACGTTTCCATTTGGATGTACATCCGACACGGTTTTATGTATATGCTCGTGTGTGAAAGGTGTAACTATCACACATGCTCTGCATTGGTTAACTGTTTGCTTTCATTAACTACATCACACACGATTTGATGTAGAAAACTGTGTGGCATTGGGCTATCCATCGCAAGCACTTTTACTGCTAGAACCGTTTGCAAAGGTCCATGACCATCTGTTCTATTTTTATTTTTGCCTGTAATTTATTATTCTAATTGGAAATTTTGAAATACGAAACGTGCAATTCAAATTCTCAGCACAATGGTTCAACAACGAATCCATAAATAAAATTGCCAGTACAATATGTTTAGTAATTACAGGATTAGGCAGCAATTAACTATGACGAACCACAATATTTAAAGGCGGTAAAGGTGAAGAGACAAGTGTAAATCATTTTGACTGCCGACGGTGTTGAAGAAGAGGAATGCCCATAATGTGCCTTCCTGCATGCCATAGGCACGAACCACTTTTGTCCAACCCCTTGTGATGATCGCCCGCCCATCCTCCACCGCCTTCAGGAAGACTTCTAGAGCATTATCATGGTAGCATGAATTATATACTTTAACCTTAGTTGCCTCCACTCCGGTCATGTAGTTTGCAAGGTAATCATCAGTAAATAGCTTCAGAAACCACTGAAAAGAGAAAAATATCAGATACTGAGGTCTAATAGAGTAACTTGTTGTGGGCAAGGGGAAAAGGAAACACATTACTTACCATCCTAAAGTTCACTGTTGTCTTCGACAAAGTGTAAATAAAGAGCTTAATTCCAATCACCCATTTCTTTCGCCTAACAATCTTTCTTAGTTTCCTCACTTGACGCTTGTTCATGAATATCTCATTGCCCCATGCACAAAAGGGATCGAAGCGTGGATCAGTACCCCTCATATATGTACCGACAAGCAACCAGTAAATGTTAGAAGGTAAACTGAGATTGCACAAATGATGTAAAATACAACTACCTATGTTCCTAAGTACAAGTATTTTTTTTGAGATTTCAATATGAACTACATACGGATGTATATAGAATTATAGATATAGTTTTGATTAGAATCTAGATTCACTCATTTTGCTCCTTATGTAGTCTATATTGGAATCTCTAAAAATACTTATATTTAGGAATAGATGGTGTATAAGACATGGGATGCATCTAACCTCGATGGCAAACAACAACATCGCCCATTGTAGCCCTGTGTAAGCACATGGAAAGCCAATGTTAAGTACAACAGGGTTAACATCCACCAAAAATAGCAAATGGTAATAAAACGGCAGCATCTGTAGTGATATCTTCATTTCGAAAGAGTAGCACGGTAGCAAAGGGACGGATTAAAAATGGATACAACTATTAATTACAACAGGTTTAACAACATCCTAATTCATGTTTTGTAAGTTTGTATCCATTGAAATACAACTCTTTAAAAATGATACAACTGTTAATTGCAACAGGCTTAATAGACATTGAAACTGGTACTGATAAAAATGCAATTGGCATAGTTAAACATCACAAGGCAGGTGCTGCCAGAGCAGAGAATGGCCCAGATGTCTATAAAAAGGTAGGTAAAGTAGCAAAAACGTGTTAGGCATGTTTACTAGAACATGCTTAATACATCGACCGTACAGAACATAGCCATTAATTGCAACTAGTATTGGTAAGATTGAACTGGTGAGTACATACTTGGTAAGTCCTGAGAGGTAGTTACTGGGGCACTTCATCTTGGCCAGAGCTCGCCCAAAGTTAGCGACGGCGGAGGCGAGCTATTCCTCCGGGTCGAAGCATGGATCAGTGCCACTGACATGTGTACCTACAGGCAACGAGTAAATGGGTAGAAGTTAAACTGCAATTGCACAAATTATGTGAAATACTGTAAGACATGGGATGTAGCTCACCTCGACGGCAAACAAGAGCATCGGCTGTTATGACCCTGCGTAAGTACATGGGCAAGCATGTTAAGTTCAACAGGGTTAGCATCCACTAAAAATAGCAAAAGGGCAGCATAGTGATATCCTGAGTCATGTATTGTATGTTCGTTGCTGGTATTGGTGAAACTGAGCTGGACACGGTAATATTTGAACATCACACAGTGTGTAGTACTGAAATAAACAAGGCACGAACATGCTTAATACATCAACCATACAAATCATAGCCGTTGCAAGTGGTATTGGTAAGATTTAGGTGGTCGGATCTTACCTGTTAAGTCCCGGGGGGTAGTCGTTGGGGGACTTCATCTGGGCCAGAGCCTGCACCATGTCGGTGGTGGCGACGGAGGCGAGGTGTTCCTCCGGGTCAACATGCACAGCGGCCATCGCGCCATGGACGGAGGCGGGGGGGGGGGGGGGGGGGGTGGGGGGGGGGGGGGGGGGGGGGGGGATTTGGAGGCATGAGGATGTTTTGTAGGCGCCATTTAAGCAATCTAGTCGGGGACGTGATAGAGATCAGTGGGTTAACTGACTGGATCTGAGCAGAACGTAGATGTGGTTGAAGTTGTGGTTGCAGCGGCGGTTTGAGATGCCGGTAGGGGGAGGTGTGAGGGAGGGGGGATACTGAGGGGAAGGGGATGTGGTTGGAGGAATAAATTCTGAAATTGCGCGCCTAATGAAAATTTTGGTGCGAAATTTGAAACTTGGGTGGGGGAAACACACAACATAGACGAAGCGCGTAAAATACTCGTGTGTGAGAAAAAAGAAAGTTGGCAGATCCCATCTAAAAAAATGTACACGTGTACTTGATTTTTTCAGTCAATGGTACACCTGGTTTATTAGGAAATATTGCACAGGTAATTGACTTATGGGCCATTAACGTAAAAAACGCAGACGGGTACGACATACAAACCATGTGTTTTGTGATCTTCTAATGATTAACGCAAGAAAACGCACACAGGCACACATGCTAATCAGCGCTCAAAGCCCTCAAAGGATGCTCTTACCGACATTGTACGTTAATACTACAAACTTAAAGTACTACTTGTAATTTTCTCTAATACTACAAACTTAAACTACTTCTCACATGCTTCCATTAGGGCATGTTGGCCAGACGCCGGTGTTCTCCTTCCCGGCCTTGTAGGCGGCAGGCCACCGTGCTTCGATCTCCGCCAAGCCCTCCTCACCACGGCGTGCGACCTCTTTTTTCTTGTGGCGGCGGGACTCTCTTTTCTTGTCTGCTTTCTGCCTTTTCCGCTCCTTCTGTGCAGCTTTGGACGCCTCTAGATCCACTACCCATTTAGCCATGGCAGCCTCAGAGTCTGCCCATGTAACTGTCTGGCCGCCGACGGCGATGAACTCGGCATAGCGAGATGCCATCGCTTCCTTACCGTGTGTGCGGTCGCGGGCGGCGAGGAACGCGGCACAGCGGGATGCCATCGCTTCCTTACCACTTACTGTGCACCGCGGTGCCATGGACGACGCCTGGAGAGAGCTCTGGGACGGAGGGGCCAGGCAGCCGTACAGTGCGGTGGTATTCAAGAGCTCAACCACAAACGACAACAGAAATTTGGCTTCCCTTACAATTTTGATCATTCATTCACTACTAGAAATCCACATTTTACCTAGAGTCATATACCGTAGGTAAAATAGGAAAAACCATAGCGAAAGACTTTACCTTGGGCTTGCCCTAGGTAAAGAACCCTAGGTATAGTATAGTCGGTAAAGACCCCTTCCCCTAGGGTGTATCCAGCAAGCTCTAGGGAAAATTTCTTTACCTAGAGGCACAAGCCCTAGGGAAAGATTTCCATATGTATGTTGCAATCCACGTGGATAGGTTGTTTACCTACAGCCAGGCCCTAGGGAAAGATTGTGGGGCCCTTTCGTGCCACATCACCATACTTTCCCTAGAGTTACATACTGTAAGGAAACACATTCCCCATATGTAGACATAATTCAAACGTGTAATTTAAATTTGAATTCATAACCAATAATTCAAAATGGAGCCATAATTATAAAATGAAAATAACATCAAATAATTAGTGTATATATATAGATATAGATAGACACCAATCGTCACATGCATACAGTAGATGCCAAGACATCACCAGCCATCACATGTTTGACCAAAAAATAGGCTTGCTAGCTAGAGTTTGCTACATCTAACTGATTAAGCATCTCAATTAGCACGTACACACTTATGTAGGTCAACTAGAGTTTCCTACATTACACAGCATGTACTAGCATGTTAACTATACATTCACCAAAATATTACTCCACGCACTGTACATCCAAGAACATCAAGGAACCAACTGACTGCTCAATAGCGATAGGCTTAGTGCACCGGTTCCAGACTGACTGAAAAATCCCCCAAACATCCCTTCATCGTCTACAGCAGGAACACTTGCAACAGTAACATGTTCCTGAAAAGAAAGATTCGCAAATTCTCAAAAGCTGGAACATGACAATAAGAACTTATTAGAGGAACTACATGCAACTCTATGTTCCAATGAAAATTAGTGAGTTACATCAAGTCGACAAAGTCTAAACAGAATTTCCTATTTCCAGTAATTAGAACAAAGGCATGCAAAATCTGGTATAAATTTTGGCAGCATAACAACTATAAATTGGACAATTGGACAAAAAATATATTATGATCCCTCCAACGTCCTCACACAGCCCCATTAATCATCATTAATCCCAAATGATCCAGCACCACACAGTCTAGCATCACACATCACATGAGCATGCATATTGTCACAAGTATGTGAATAGGTATCTCTCAACTTATCCATACACACATAAGCAATGCAACTACACATGCTGCATCATTTTGAATCAGTTCGCTGGTTGTTTTGGTACAAATAAATGAGACCAAAGACTATACTGAAGGAAGGAAAAACATTTACTACCAACAATAGCCATGTGAAACTATTATTTGCACACAGAAACAACAATATGTACTCCTATGTTTGAAGCACCCTATGGTGCATTGCATTCGTGTTTTAGCCCAATCAAGAAATTATACTACAAACAGCTGTAACATTCTCTTCTGAAAAGGAAAGAAGGCAAACATGCATTGTTCAATATACCCCTCTTACTAAGTTATTTAACCCTAGAAGGTCACAACAAACAGACCATTACTATTTATATCATTTGAGATCAGTTTGAGAAATACATACATTAATAGAGCTAGGATTTGTTTCTTGTTGAGCACACAAAGCTGGCGATTCTTCGCTATTTTCTAGAATCTGCAAAACAAGAGCCAGGTTTTAAAAGTAACCCTTATCATGCTTTAAATGTATTAATGTGTGTGTGTGTGTGTGTGTTTGCTTGAGATGGATGATTACATACTTGGATGGTAGATTGTTGCGTTGATCCAGGAGGAGAAAGCGAACGAAAAGGAGGTGGAACCGCCAACAGTGGTATTTCTCCAATAGGCACTCCTTGCTTAGTTGCCAAAGTCTGCAAAAAAAGAAAATTCACATAGTGGTTACTTTCTAATGCTAGCAAATTAATTGATAAACATGGAATGTATAACCAGCACCTGAAGAAACTTTTGTATCTCATTGCAGTGCTTGTACATCCCAACACCCCATGACAAGACATTGTTGGCATAAGCCTCTGCTTTTCGAGTCTTCTCGGACTCCTTTTGACGCACATCTTCAATTTCTTCAGCTCGATGACGCTTCAAGGCTGCTGAAGATGTACCAGTAGCTCTCACCTCAGAAATGACCTCGATGTCATTGACAATGCCATTAAATAGAGACCATGTACCATGTGGCTTCCCATTAGAGCAATCATAAAGTGCCTTAGAACTAACATCATTTTTCAGGATATCATAGTCCTCTCCATTTAACTCTTTAGCCTATTCTGTGTAAAGTGCGAACTCAAGAAGAAAACAAAGGTACACAAAGGTTTAGGAATTTCAAATAATTGTGTAAATCTCCTATTACACAATTGCACAAGTGGCCAGACAAATTGACATACAAATTGGACAAACAAGTTGACATGCAAATACACTAAATTCAGACCAGACTTCATAAGGATGTGTTTGGTTTGAGAAAAAGATATATATTGGCATTATTCCATGGTATTGCTAAAAAACACATACCAAACATTTAGTTGCTTCTGGTGTGTTGAGAATTATAGGTTTGGTCTTGTCCAATCCTCTATGTGTATGCACCCAAGCCTGAATCTGGTTAACATCTTCCCCGGTTTGTTCGGACTGCATTACACAAGATTCAAGACATGTAAGATATTTATAATTCTTCATATGATAAGTGATAATAAAGGAAACTACTAAGTTTAGTTGATAACCATTTTTTGACTTATAGTAGTCATCGAGTTGGAACCACCCTTGTGAGGCTTGAACTTTGAGCTGCAACGATTGGCACGGTATTTCTTTGATTTTGCAATCCACTCTTCACTGCACCACTCATCCACTACAACAACCCAAGCTTCTTTTCCTAACCAACCTTGTCTTTGCACCAAATACTGAGCTCTATCCAAATAGTGTTGCCCAACAAGCTTGTCATTCATGTTAGTGTTCTCAGTTTTTCGAAAATGATCAATTATGGCTTGGATTCTTGCATAGTAAAATATACTTGGCAAAAGTGCCTTGCAACATCTTCGAACATGTTGCTTTGCCTTCTCTGAGTATGCATCTTCATACTTGTACCTTAGCTGCAATGAGAATTGATAGATGGTTTAATATAAATAAGAGCAAATTACCTTGGTCAACAAAAGAGAGCAATTTAAATAGTTAATACCCAAAAAGCATCTTCAATTTTGTCTGCAACAGAATGACCATTCGTGTCTTTCACCGCATGATAATGCTCCCACTCCGTTGCAACCACCTTCCCACCATCATAATCCAGAATAACGGGATGGTTACTTTTCAGAAGGCATGTCAATACACTTGATGGTCTTCTGCCCTTTCAAACGACAGGAATGTCCTTCCAATGCCTACAAAGAAGGAAGTTGTAAATACAAAAAACAAGTATTAGAAAAGGAAAACATATTGCAGAACAAGAAAGTACTTATACTAAATAATAAGACTTACGTCTTGCCAATAGGTCGAATGATTGGACAATCTTCATTATTTGGAATGGCAGGAGGAAGATCTGAAACTCCTCTTATGTACCCATCATAAGTGCCATCAGCAGCAGTAGTGTTTCGAGCAGCATGCGCTGGTTTGATCGCTACAACAAGTCGAGATGCTTTTATTCCAATTGTCATCCTGTAATGTGTGATTCTTGAAACAAATAAGATAAAGATAGCAAAGAACAGTTTACAACCAACAAGACAATCATGATAAACATAACGATAGCAAATAGATAAGTGTTTCTTGCCAAGTCTTCAACTACCCAAATTACAAACAATGATAATAAATAGAAAATGGGCTAGAAATCATCATCATCTTCAATTTCCTCAATGATCACTTCATCATAGTCTTCATCCTCGGTAACTTGTTCCTGAATCCTTTCACCACCCAAATCATGTCTGTTGCTAATATGTGACAATTCGGTTGGATCAACCACCTCATATGAACCACGTATTGTTAAGTTGTCAAGTTGTGATCCTACTTGTACAATGAAATCATTGGCATCTAAACTATTCTCTTGGAACACATCTGCATTAGTGGGTGTTGTTGTTGTGTAGTCATCATCTGTGGGAGTTTCTAGACTGCCTAGAGGTGGTACTCTGTAAGCAACTTGCCAATCAAGAAGACTTGCAACCGAAGTGCAAGCATATGGAACATAATAGACTAAGCTCACTTGGCTGGCAATAGCAAAACACGAGGTTTGGGTGAACTCATGGAGTGGGTGAACTCATGCATCTATTTTCAGGAGTGGCATTTTCAAACTAGCTAAGATACACTTGCACTCATACAAGCTTGATGGCATTTTATTGCCTTGTGGGAGTGTATCTTGCCAAAGTTTCAGTAAACTATTTATGCAGTCCCCTTAAAAATTGTATTGTGACTTAATTCCCATCAAGCTTGTAACAGTAGCAAAGCGCGAGGTTTGGGTGAACTCATGGAGTGGGTCTCTAACAGCTGACAACATGGCATAAAAAGCTTTGGCATCTGGTGCTGGCTCCTCGTCTACATTATCGACATGCATTGCATCCCCAAAGTCACACAACATGTGCTCTAAGCAAACAGTGTTGACAGACTCCACTCTATCTACATGAACATGATGCTCCCCATGTGCAGTCCATCTAAAGTAGTTGGGCATGAAACCCCAATGACAAAGATGAGAGGTCATCAATTTTTTTGTTCTTCTACTACCATTGCGACATTTTGAGCAAGGACAAGAAACTCCAAACTTGGCACTACGGACACCCTCAAAAACATGGTTCACAAAAGCATTTGTATTGCGTATCCACTCATCAGAATGCCTTCCATTATCCTTCCACCCACTATACATCCAGCTACGTTGAGCATCCAAAGACATGGTTTGGTTTTCTACTTAAATCTGAAATAAAAATGAATTGCTACGATCACAAGTCGCATCCCAACAAAAAATGAATGCATCATACACACTAAAATAGAAAACCACTCATCACCAACAAAAAATAACCCCACATTCCCACATCATACAAGTGAATAATGCATTAATCAACATAGTTTTTATGGAAAGAAGAAATCATAATACCTACTTGATTTAGCAATGCATTTCTTCTCTGTTGATTCGATGCCATGAGCAGGGAACTTTTCTTCAAGCAAACAACACCCGACACTTGTTAGTTTCTAAAAAAATGTAGAAAACCAATGAAGAATATTAGAGGACTTCCATTTATTCATAACATAAAACAAAGACTAGGGTGGAAAAGCCCAACAATTGCGGCTACTAGCTTTCATATGGATAACTAAACAACAATGGTAAAACACACACGCAATTTTGTGTAGATAACTACAGCAATCGAAAAAATGCAGTAATCTGACCACTGTTAACATGAGCATATATAGTAATTAATGAAGCTATTGTTTCTGTCATTCGTGCAATTACAGTAGCTATGAACAAATTTAACAGATAAACTACATGAAACATTTCCTGTTCACTGTGTTTAGTGTCTGCATTCTGACCACAATTTACATGGTTGAATGGTTCATTCATGTGTTCGTGCATCTCCATATCAATAAGTTCTTCTATTTCTTCTTTTGCTAGAAATTTCTTTTATTCCTAGGACCTTTCATACACCTTTTAACCAAGATGTTTAAACTGAAAACCCCACCTGCTGGAGAAGATACTGAACATCGTCCACATGTACTGAATAGCGCACCACCTACTACTTCCTTCAGATGCTAAAACCAAAACAACAGTTTCAGAATTTTGCTAGACATACACAAGTACAACTATCTAAGCCAGCAATCAAACATCTTTCTAAACTAGGGGGGAAGAGAGATAGAGACAACCTTTTGGACCGAAGCAGCTGCGTACAACAGAGCAGACCGGGTGCTCGTCCAATCAGCGGGGGCATCACCGTCACCACATCCAAAGGGCTACCAGTCAGCAGAGTTAAGGGCATCACAGATGCGGTCACCACGAGAAGCACGACTCCGTCACCCCGGCCGGCGTGGCCATGGCCGCCACGCCCGTTGTGAATGTCACCGATCCAGTACAGGGGGAAGAAGGGGCACGACGGAGGGGGGCGGGCCGGGGTGCAGCGGAGCGGGGCGGGCCGGGGCGCAGCGGCGTGGGGCGAAGTAGGTCGCGGCGGCACGGGGCGGAGCAGGTCGCGGCGGCGCGGGGCGGGCGGGGATAGAAGAGGGGATTTTTTTAGTCTGGCAGCGCTTGGGGTATGGGTGAAGCGTGAAGGAGGGACCTAGCCAAATAAATTCCTGTACGCACCCTTTTTTCCTTCCTTTTTTGACTGACCAGTGGGCCCAACTTGTGCGAGGGGAAAAACCTGGCGCGCTGTGTCAATAAAGGAGTGCGGGAGGCAACCTACGTGGCCACATCGAGGGCATCTCTTCGGTCTTTTTTGGCTTTGATGGTACGTACGTGGCACCACCCTAGGGAAAGTTTAGTTTCTAATTTTTTTTGGCTGGAAAGACATCTTTCCCTAGAGGGTCCTGTTCATTTCTTTTCTATCCCTTGAGTTAGCTAATGAGCTCAAGGTAAAGAGGTTGGCTCTAGGTAAAATATGGATTTCTAGTAGTGATTATCGCACACGGTTCATCTCCGTCGCTTCCGGAAACAGTGTGGGCTGAGCCTATTGTGTGTTGCGTTATGATTGGCCGGAACCACAGCCACGCGGATCGCGTGTGTGCACCGTTGGATGCACCGCAATCGAACGACAATCCATGTCCCTCATATCACACCAGTGCACCTGGAGCTGGATTGGATTTATATGCGCTAAATGCCTAGAAAATGCACATAATCCCCTAAATATGGTAAATGAGCCCAGAAAAATGCAAAATTTGAACACGGTGATTTGCAGGGTGTATGTTCGTCGTAGAAAAAAACTCCAGGGCAAAGAACATAGAAAATTTGGATTCCCCTTTAATCATGAGGATTTCCCTTTCGAAAGCATGGAACTTCCTCGGTGATGGTTCAGTTTATGAAGGCCGTGCATGACAACATAAGCCAAACCTTCTCAAATTTTTACCAAGGCATGATGAGGTCATACCATGGCACCATGCCAGGCGTCATGTTTTTTAAGCATTTATTTCATTTTTTCTATAGTTGAAAACCTAACAAACAAACATTTATGGTTGACTATTGCCACACATTTCATCGAAATATCTATCCATTCCTTGTAAAAGGCATGAGAATTTACTAAATGGCACGAGCATGGTTTTCTAGGCCGTTCTTGTGGACCCTTTCATGCATCGATTGTTTGAACTTGAATTATGTGCATTAATGCCTAGGAAATGCACATAATCCCCTAAATATGGCAAATGAACCCGGAAAAGTGCCAAATTTGAACACGGTGATTTACAGGTTGTATGCTCATCATAGAAAAAAACTCGTGGACAAAGGACAAAGGAAATTTGGATCTCCTTCAATCTTGGTGATTTCCCCCTCGAAACCATGAAACTTCCGCGGTGATGGTTCGATTTATGAAAGGCGTGCATCACGACATAAGGAAAACATTCTCCAATTTTTACCAGGGCATGGTGAGTCCATACCATGGCACCACGCCAGGCGTCAAGTTTTCCAACCATGTGTTTCATTTTTTGTATAGTTGTTAACCGAGTAAAAGACGCATTTATGGTTGACTATTGCCACACATTTCCTTGAAATATCTGCCCATTCCTTGTAAAAGGCATGAGAATGTGCTAAATAACACGAGCATGGTTTTCCAGACCGTTCTTGTGCACCTTTTGATGCACCAATTTTTCGAATTTGAATTATGTCCATTAATGCCTAGAAAATGCACATAGTCCCCTAAATATGGTAAATGAGCCCGAGAAAATGTCAAATTTGAACATGTTGCATTTGAGGCGGTATGTTGATCATTGAAAAAAACTGAATGACAAACTCGTACGGAAATTAGGATTCCCGTTCAATCTTGGGGATTTTCCCTCTCGAAAGCATGGAACTTCCTCAGTGATGGTTCGATTTATGAAGGGCGTGCATGATGACATAAGCCAAACCTTCTCAAATTTTTACCAGGGCATGGTGAGGTCATACCATGGCACCATGCCAGGCGTCATGTTTTTAAGCATTTATTTCATTTTTTCTATAGTTGAAAACCCAACAAACAGACATTTGTGGTTGACTATTGCCACACATTTCATCGAAATATATGTCCATTCCTTGTAAAAGGCATGAGAATTTACTAAATGGAACAAGCATGGGTTTCTAGGCCGTTCTTGTGGACCCTTTCATGCATCGATTGTTTGAACTTGAATTATGCGCATTAATGCCTAGGAAATGCACATAATCCCCTAAATATGGCAAATGAACCTGGAAAAGTGCCAAATTTGAACACGGTGATTTGCAGGTTGTATGCTCATCATAGAAAAAACTCATGGACAAAGGACAAAGGAAATTTGGACCCCCCCCTTCAATCTTGGTGATTTCCCCCTCGAAACCATGAAACTTCCTCGGATGATGTTTCGTTTTATGAAAGGCGCGCATCACGACATAAGGTAAACATTCTCCAATTTTTACCAGGACATGGTGAGGCCATACCATGGCACCACACCAGGCGTCATGTTTTCCAACCATGTGTTTCATTTTTTGTATAACACGAGCATGGTTTTCCAGACTGTTCTTGTGCACCTTTTCATGCACCGATTGTTCGAATTTGCATTATGTGCATAATTAATGCCTAGAAAATGCACACAATCCCCTAAATATGGTAAATGAGTTCAGAAAAATGTCAAATTTGAACATGTTTCATTTGAGGCGGTATGTTGATCATTGGAAAAAAACTAAATGACAAACTAAGATGGAAATTTGGATTCCCCTTCAATCTTGGTGATTTCCCTCTCGAAAGCATTGAACTTCCTTAGTGATGGTTTGATTTATGAAGGGTGTGCATGACGACATAAATCAAACCTTCTCAGCTTTTAACCAGGGCACAGTGAGGCCATACCATGGCACCATGCCAGCCGTCATGTTTTTCAAGCACATATTTCATTGTTCAATAGTTGATAACCCAGTAAATGACGCGTTTGTGGTTGACTATTGCCACACATTCCAATGAAATCTCTACCCATTCCTTGTAAAAGGCTTGAGAAATTACTAAATACCACGAGTATGGTTTTTCCAGACCGTTCTTGTGCACCTTTCATGCACCAATTGTTTGAATTTGAATTACATGCATTAATGCTTACAAAATGCACATAATCCCCTAAATATTGTAAACAAACCCGGAAAAGTGTCAAACTTGAACATGGTGATTAGCAGGGTTTATGTTCATCGTAGAAAAAAACTTATGGATGAAGGACAAAGGAAATTTGGATTCCCATTCAATCTCGGTGATTTACTATCGCACACGATTCATCTCCGTTGCCTCTGCGAACCGTGTGTGTTCACTCACACATGCAAAAGGAAAAGAAAACCCTCGCCCACTTCGTCCCCACTCACTCGCCGCGGACTCCTCCGCAACTGTGCACCCTAAGCTCGACGGCTGTTGGCGGCGGGCGTAGGTCGCGCTCCAAACGACACCGGATTTCGCCTCCACCACTTTCCGCCGCCTATCTGCACCAACATTCCAGACTCTGGTCGACTGGGGTTTTCTGCGGGATTGGGCCGGGGATTTTTCTCATGGAGAAGGTAATCAACTTACTTAGCGAAATATTCAGTCATCTCTTATCGCAGTCCGTCCGTCGCTGTTAATCAACCGGCAGAAATCGCCGTGGAATCATTTTTGTTCTAGCTGATTCGTGGGTGTTCATTCATGTGTGCACAGTGCGAGCACAAATCGGGCAACTGTGGTCGTGGCCAGTCGGAAACGAAGTTCTATCTCACCTTTCTGGATGACTTCAGGGAACGCTCGGTATGTTCAATCTCAACCTACCACGGTCGGCATGGCCTAAATCTGTGAACATATACTGTCTGTTGCTACATTATCTATATATTTGCATCAAATCTTTGTTACATTATCTGTTTTTAATTCTATATTTTTGTACTTTGCTTGCATCTATATATGGATATGTTCTATCAGTTACTCCCATATTTGCATCTTGCTCGGTTATTTCAATATATCTAATTTACGATCTTAATTTTCATTTCAAGCAGTACATCCCTTGCTTTGCAAGAACAGGAGTAGAAGGAAATCTTGGGCTTTACTTTGCTGTTGACTCCTAGGATGTTATATTGACAACACAACATGGATTTACAATGATGGTTAGCGTAAAACTTGATAAAGATGGTCACTCCTATTTTAATGCGGACCTTTGGATAAAAATGTCTAAGTGTTATGAACTGAAAGCTGGCAATAAAATTCTAGTGCATGCACCACAGCCTGGTCTAATTAACATGGATGTTTACTTCCCCAACATCATCAGTCGATCAAAGTCTGATCGAGGTTAGTGTCCTTTAAACTTTCTCCATGATGTCATATTACTATTTAAGCAACCAATTGATCACTATTTAAGCAACCAATTGTGATATCATATTCTGACTCCGTTCCTAGGCAGTAACAAATTCTGTTTACCAATTTATGGGCACTATATATTCTTCTGCCATGTTCTGAATATATAATACCTTTCCACCTTTTAAGCAGGATATGTTGGATGCATAGTGAATGATCTGTATGTTACTAAGTGTCGGTGGGAAACGACACCTATGGGGTCACTAGGATCCCTTCTACGGTTGGCGGGCGCGGGGTTGTGCAAAGAGCGGGTCTGGCGGTCAGCACACAAATCATTTACCCAGGTTCGGGCCGCGGAGACGCGTAAAACCCTAGTCCTGCTTCGATGTATATTTAGGTGTTCTTGTGTTCTTGAACTAGCTGCAGTGGCTCTTTAGTCCAAAAGATCTGAATCCCCCTCCAGTACGCCTTGGGCCTCCTTTTATAGAAAAAAGGGGTCACCACAGTGGCACACAAGAGGTGGAAAGGTGTACAGGGGCTGAGCCTATCCCTTGGCACCGTCGGACAAACACATTTAATGTGCTGCCGACGTGCCCCTCTTGCTTTATTGGGGACGACAAAGAAGCTCGTCCCAGCTGTCGTCACCTTGCCTGGCTCTGACGCGCGTCCAAGCTGACAAGGCGTTGTAGCGCCACGATGGTTGGCTGCTGGGCTGGCGCGGTCGTGGAGCCTTCACGAAGATCTGCATGCCACCACGCAGGTGCTTGCTGAGTTGGTGTAGAGGCCGTGAGTTGCCACGCAGATTCCTGCTCAGCTGGTCGAGCTGGCAGCTGTATGGGAGCGGCGGTGGAATCTTGGCGGACTCGGGCCTGGCTGCAGCCTCGCAGGCGTCCTCGGCAAGGGTCTTGCCGAGGGCCCGGCAAGGGTCTCGCTGCGGCACCGCGGTCGTCCCGTGGATTTCCTTGGCAAGGATCTTGCCAAGGGTCGTCGTCTTCTGGTCTCCATCTGATCTTGTGTGTTTATGATCTCTACAAAGATATACATGCAACCACGGAGGTGCCTCCCGAGCCTTGGTTCCAATATGGCGTGGGAACCCCTTGGGCTCAAGGGTGGCGCGCTCTGCTGGCGTCAGGCAAGTTGCCCTGCCAAGGATCTTGCCGAGGATGCGAAAGCCACCCTGGCAAGAGTCTTGCCGGGGGAGTCCACCTCGCCCTCTTTCTCTCTTTGCGTCTCTGGTCTTGGTGTTGCTCTGGTCGTCTTGTGCTCTGGCATCCCTCCTCTGCCTTGCTTAGTGTGGGCGTGGGCACGGCTCTGACTGCCCATGCACAAATAAAGGGGTGCAAAAGGTGAGCCCCTACTTTTGTACGCCGATAGGAGCCCCCGGGCCTGGGCCACACATAAGTGCTACGCATTGTTGGGCTAGGCCCAGAATGGTGCGTGGGCAGATGGGGCGCATTTTTACCGCAGTAATTTCCCCGTCCGCTGTGCTTCCCCATGACCCACGTTGAACGCGCGATGTGGAGGGTCATGCGTGACGTGGGTGTCGTGCGTGGGGCGGTTTCCGCACGCATGCATCACATCATGGTAAAGAGGCGGCCCGCGCCTTCCCTGTAAAAAGGAACAACCGCGGGCGTGCTGCTCATTTACCCTCTGTGTCTTCTCCAATCTCGAAACCGCCATCCCCTCCTTCTTCCTCCTCAAGCCTTCGCTCTCGCTCGCTGCCGCCGCATTTTTGCTGCCCTTTCTCCTCCACCTCTTGCAACCGCCATGGCACCCAAAACCAGCAAGAGCAAAGGAGTGGCCAGGGACGCCGGGGGGACGGAGCTGCCGGAGAGCGAGTCGGCGGCGCGGCGGACACATCACGCCTACTTCCCCTCGACGGTCAACGCGGTCCACCTCCGGGACAACTTCAGGCCCCTGTGGGGGTGCAAGACGGGGGGAGAGACGAAGGGGCATCCGGCCACGCGCATCATCCCCACCGGTTGCGCCAAGGCCACCCCGAATCGGTACCCATTCTTCGTCAACTACTTTTCTTGCGGCCTCTGCCCCTTTCTCTGATTTCTCCAATGACATCATGCACACCTACGACTTCCACGTTCTGGATTTCACTCCAAATGCCGTGGCGTGCATGGCTCTTTTTGCCCATCTCTGTGAGGGCTTCACCGGAGTGCTCCCCAGCATGTCGCTCTTCCGCCACTACTTTTATCCTCGGATCCAGAAGGGAGGTGCCATCTCCGATTGTGTCACTTGGATCCTAACGCCCCTAGAGAAGGGGATGTATCCAGAGGGTGCCCAGAAGGAGAGGTGGGAGGAGTGGTGGAGCCGGTGGTGTTGGATTGAGGAGGAGGACTCTCAGGAGTTTTGCCAAGTTTGCTAGACGCTGCCGGTCCGCAGAGATAACTGGGGCAACGTCGATGCCCAGGACGGGAAGCTCACATTCGCCACCACCAGGATCCACCGCCTCGCCGCTGCCGGGCTCACCCTGGAGATGATTGGGGCGGATTTCATCCGCCGCGGCATCGCTCCTCTGCACAACAAGGGGAGGCCAGCTTGGCTTTTCAGCAACGCGGCTGACATCATGCGGCTCCGCCCCAGTCTGAACCACAACTTCACGGTGATGGGGCACACCCACTTCTGCTAGCGGCTCTTCCAGCTCGACGTGAGTCGTGATGGTATGGCCGAGAGGGCCGGCAAGGCCATGAAGGCCGACAAGGTCGCCAAGGGGCCCTTGTTCGGGTTGCCGGTGGGGTGGTCCCGCTGAGCAACAACTCTCGCTGAACCGACATCATCGCCATGATGCCGGACTTCAATGCGCACGGCCTTGACCCGAATTGGGCCGAGCCGGAGGAGGATCAGGTGCAGGAGTTCTTTGACACCTTGGTGGAGAGGTACGTCCACGAGGAGCCGCGGCTCATCCAGGACACCATCTAGGCGGAACTGGACTACATCGCCGCCAGGGCGGTGGAGGCGGAGCTTGCCAAGGAGGCTGGCAGCGTTGGTGGCATGGAGGACGAGGCCGCGACAGCCGCAGAAGAGAAGGAGCTTGCCTAGTGGGCGGAATCCGCTAGGGAGGCAAGCAGCGCCGGCACTGGGGCCCCTCTCATTGAAGATGATGCCGATGAGTCGTTTGAGGAGGAGGCCGAGGCTGTCAAGCCCCCGGCCACGGGGAGAGGGCGTGTCCTGCAGCGGGCCATCTTTCGTGAGCCGGTCTGGCTTGGCAGGACCGCACAAATGCAACAACTCCGGAGGCGCCCATGAGCCAGACGAGGGCCGCGGCAGCGGGGAAGGAAGTGAATGTTGCAGCGGTGAAGAAAAAAGCAGCTGCCCCTTCTTCGTCCAAGCATCCCCGAACCCCACCTGCTTCCCCTCCTTCCGCAGGTGATGACACAGAGGAGGTCTTCTTCGACCTCGGGTCTCTTAGCCCGAGGTGGAAGAGGAAGGCCGCGAAAGAAGAGGTGAATGATGAGTAAGTGTCTCGTCTTTTGTTATCTCCGTCCCTTCGGACCGTGCCGCTTTTCTTGATTTGCCTTCGTCTTCGCAGGGATAGGGAGACGCTGGCCTAGAGGGTGGAAAAGAGGGCCAAGGCCTCGGCGGGCAGCCAGCCCCCGGCGGGCACCTCGAGTACGCCGCTGGTGGTGGTGGTGGAGAGCAGCCCCCAACACAGCCCCCAGCGTGCGTTCATCACTTGCTCCCCATCAACGTGCGCCGGGGCACGACTACTTGGTGCTGACCTTGGCGTGGTTGTAGGAGGAGAACGACGTCAGGAGGAGCCACTGAGGGCCACCCCCAACATGCCGCCCTCATCGACCACGCCACCCCGAGGGGGTCCCCGGCAAGGGCGCCAAGCACCTAGCCCATGCGCACAGAGGAGGAGGAGGTAAACCCGAGCAGTGGCGGCTCCGTCCTGGCACCGAATGTCGGTGGGGAGGGGGCCACTTCGTCCCAGCTTGGCACAAGTGAGTTGTTTGCCTTCCGTTCCCGCTTGTTTTTCTTCTTTCAAATTTTGATCTTGGCTTCGCCTCATTCTCCTTCTCGGTACCCAGATCCTTCCTCGGCAGACCGGGAGGATGTGGACACCGTCATTGGAGATGTTGCCAGAGAGGCCACAGCCAAGGCCGACAAGATTGCCGCTGAGGAGGCCGCCAAGGACGTTGCTGAGGCCGCCGCCGAGGGGCCTGCCGGGAAGCCCGGTGAGGCCGCTGCCCAGGGGCCGGCAAGGGGCCTACCGGGGAGGCCAGCAAGGCCGCTACCGAGGAGGAGGTGGTCGACAACCAGCCTTCCTCCTCCACCGCTTCTGGGTCGGGCAAGTATCTGAAGGTGGGCGACGACTTGTTCGTCCACCTCCCATGGACGGCGAGAACTAGGGCGCCCGCCGAGGGGGAGGTGTTTGACGACGAGGTGCTTTGCGCCGTCAGGCTTGAGGTCGTCGACGGACCGAGCGTCAGCGGCAGCGGTTCACGGGAAGAGCGGCTCCTCCAGAGCATGAGCGCCAACTTCCACAAGCTTCAAGCGCTTCACCGCACCCGCCTGGACAAGGCCAAGTCCAGGATGGCAGTGGTGGACAAGGCGGAGGCGGACCACGATGGGCGCGTCGCTGAGGCACAGGCTTGGTTCCGCCAGGACTGTGAGGATTTCAAGGCCACCCAGGACCAGCTAGCCGAGCACAAGCTGGAGCTTGTATGAAGCAGGCCGACATCGACAAGGCCCAGGAGACGACGAGTCGGCAGGCCGCCAATGAGGAGGCCGCTTGGCTCCATCACCATTCCGAGCTGAACTCCCAGGAGGAGGACCTTGCCCCTCACGAGGAGAAGCTTGCCGCGACACTCCGCGACAAGGACGAGGAGGTCCAGGAGCTTGTCATGCAGCAGACCCGGGAACTGGAGCAGAGGCACGAGGAGGCCCTGAATGCTCAAGCCCAGGTCCATGTCGGCAAGGTGAACGAGCTGGAGGTGGAGCGGGACAGGCTGAAGAAGCAGGTCTAGGAGCTGATGGGGGAGAGGGACGCGACCAAGGGCACTTTGACTGACGCGCGGGCCGCAATCCTCGAGAAGGCCGAGCAACTCTCCACGGCCAACGAGTCCATCAAGGACCTGAAGCTGAAGCTAGAGGGTCTTGAAGGGACGCTCTTGGGGGTCAGGGCCCGGGAGGGGACCCTAACCAAGAATCAGGAGGTGGAGAGGCGGCTGTGGAAGAACGACGCCGCCAGCCACGTGGAGTTTGTGGCGGGCGAGAAGCTCTGGGTCAGCCGCCTTGCCGAGGTCGCCGGCAGGATCACCACGTAGCTGGCTTCCATGGGGATGCCAGACGTGAGGTACGTCCCGGAGCCAAATGTGAGTCCTAATGGCAGGCTGACTCTGTTCTTTGAGGGTGTTCTCGGGGCCCTGGAGCGGCTTCGCTCCAACATGGCGTCCTCTCTGGCTGAAGAGGCTCGGATGCTTTGCCGGGGTGCCATGACCAAGTTCCTCACCAAGATGGCATACTGGAACCCTGACCTCGACTTCAAAGCTTCGCTGGACAGCTTGCCGGACGATGTGGACCCTGTGCCGCTCAAGGAGCGCATCGAGATCATTATCAGCCGCATCGACGAAGTTCAGAGGGTACAAGGCCAGCGCTGGGACTAGGCACCCAGTTTCTTATCGCCGCTGCAGGTTCATGACCAAGACAATTTTTATCTTTAGTTAGAACCGCAGCAACAAATGATGTAATATAACTCTGTAGTACTTTTGAAACGATGCATGTTATTTTCCCGTTTGATCTCCCTTTGTATGTCCACCCTATGTTAATTGGGTAGGTTTGCTGGCCCGGAAACCCAAGCGGCTCTTTGAGGACGGATCCTCAATGGCCTATCGGGTATGCTTGCTGCCGAGCAAACCACCTCACTGCTTTTGACGCGGTCGCTCGAGCTGGCGAGCGGACTCGAGACAGAGCGAGAGCGTTGCCAATCGTAGAAGGTCACCCTGCCGTTCTTGATGCAGCTGCTCGAACTGTTGAGTGGACTCGAAATAGAACGAGGGCATTGCCAATAGTGGTAGGGCCCCATTGCGTGTAGGTTTTCCATACACAGAGCAAGATCGTCGAGAAAAATAACCACATATATATATAAAGGAATTACTCAAAGTTATGCATGACTTAGCTTTTTCTGCCGCTGCGTGAGCGTTCGCCGCGTCCACCGAGGACGCCATTTGTTCGACCATCTTCTTGCTTGAAGTGACAACGACGATGATGCCGTTGCTTCATCCAGACCGGATTTTCACAACTGCGCACCCCCTACCTGGCGCGCCAGAGATGTCGGTAGGAAACGACACCTATGGGGTCACTAGGATCCCTTCTACGGTTGGTTGGCACGGGGTTGTGCAAAGAGCGGGTCTGGCGGTCAGCACACAAATCGTTCACCCAGGTTCGGGCCACGGAGACGCGTAAAACCCTAGTCCTGCTTCGATGTATATTTAGGTGTTCTTGTGTTCTTGAACTAGCTGAAGTGGCTCTCTAGTCCAAAAGATCTGAATCCCCCTCTAGTACACCTCGGGCCTCCTTTTATAGACAAAAAGGGGTCGCCACAGTGGCACACAGGAGGTGGAAAGGTGTACAGGGGCTGAGCCTATCCCCTGGCACCGTCAAACAGATGCATTTAATGCACTGCCGATGTGCCCTCTTGCTTTATTGGGGACGACAAAGAAGCTCGTCCCAGCTGTCATCGCCTCGCCTGGCTTCAACGCGCGTCCAAGCTGACGAGGCGTTGTAGCGCCACATTAGCTAGTTGCTGGGCTAGCGCGGTGGTGGAGCCTTCATGAAGATCTGCATGCCACCATGTAGGTGCTTGCTCAGTTGGTGTAGAGGCCGCGAGCTGCCACGCAGATGCCTGCTCAGCTGGTCGAGCTGGCAGCTGTATGGGAGGCGGTGGAGTCTTGGAGGACGCGGGCCTGGCTGCGGCCCCATAGGCGTCCTCAACAAGGGTCTTGTGGAGGGCCCGACAAGGGTCTCGCTGCGACACCGCGGTCGTCCCCGGCAAGGGTCTTGCCGGGGGTCTCGTGGATTTCCTTGGCAAGGATCTCGCCAAGGGTTGTCGTCTTCTGGTCTCTTTCTGATCTTGTGTGTCTATGATCTCTACGAAGATCTGCATGCCACCATGGAGGTGCCTCCCGAGCCTTGGTTCCAATATGGCGTGGGAACCCCTTGGGCTCAAGGGTGGGGCGCTTTGCTGGCGCTAGGCAAGTTGCCCCGGCAAGGATCTTGCCGAGGCCGCGGAAGCCACCCCGGCAAGAGTCTTGCCTGGGGAGTCCACCTCGCCCTCTTGCTCTCTTTGCGTCTCTGGTCTTGGCATTGTTCTGGTCGTCTTGTGCTCCGGCATCCCTCCTCTGCCCTGCTTAGTGTGGCCGTGGGCGCGGCTCTGACTGCCCGTGCACAAGTAAATGGGTGCAAAAGGAGAGCCCCTACTTTTGTACACCGACACTAAGCGTACCAAATTTCACTGGAAGGACTTGAAGCATGTCATAAACTTTGTTGATAATCTGACAGAGATAGCACATTGTATGAACACTAGATTTTGGATGGGATTAATTAGACCTATGGTGCACACACTGAACAAGACCAATTGTGTGCACAAAGCACTGGTAAAAATCTTATTTTAATGTTGATCCTCATAAACTATATATATCTTCAATGATATGTTACAATTGTTTTTTTATTCTACATGACAAGAGAAATTGCCCCTTGTAGCCGCTCTTGGATCAATTTCCCGACGTGGTTGAATTACACTTGTGCCTGCTAATAACGCCAAAGTGATTGCAAGGTACTGTATTTCCCGCAAAAATGGAACCATTCAAATTAACAAGTTCTCGCTTCTCATGCAATGCATCCATATTGGAAAGTTGGAGACATTGTTCTACTCCTGCTCTACGAAGGCACATGAGGGCTCTTCCTTTTCATTGACGAGATGCCGAGTCGCCGTGATCAAGCTGCTTCCAATGGATAGTTGTGGCTGTTGGCCCTCAGCCTCTTAAAATGTGCTAGCTGTTACTATATATGTTAAGTATGTAGATATGGACCATATGGTTGTTGGCCCTTAACCTCTTAAAATGTGATAGTTGTTACTATGTTAAGTATGTAGATATGGACCATATGGTTGTCAAAACCGTGTTACGAAGATCCTCCTTTTGTCAAATAGTGTAACCACTATATATATGTTACTCAAATGCTGTTACCCAAGTTCATAAATTTTCATGGAAAGTATTAGTATCTCGTACACAGTTCATTGAGTTTAAGCGTGTGCCTGATGTCCAGAACGCATTTGCATATTAACTGTCCATATTGCAAATTCACACACATGTTCACATAAGAAAACATATGTGTAACATACTAATCATCGCACACGAGTACTCGCAGACGCATCATGTGCGATACTCCTAGCCACCGCAAGCAACTAGTTTGCATTTTTCAAAGTTTTTTGTACACACATGAAGTAACTGTATTGACCGTATGTGTTGTAATTTCTCATCGCAAACAGTTCATCCGAGTCGGCTGTTTGCCACGTATCACACACATCTTGTTTACAGGACTCATTTGTGTTCTTTTGGCTCATCGCAAACAGTTCATCCAAGTAAACTATATGTTGCATATCACACACATCTTGTTAAGTTGAACCATTTCTGTTGGGTTCCCTAATCGAAAATAGTTCGTCCGAGTTAACTGTATGCTGTATATCGCACACACATTGATATGGCTGCCCGTTTCTGTTGTTCTACCTCATCGCAAACATTTCGAATGAATTAACCGTGTGTCCTTCATTGCACACACATTGTTATGGCTGCCCATTTCTGTTGTTCTGCCTCATCGCAGACAGTTTGAATGGATTAACCGTATGCCCTGCATCACACACGCAACTAAAATCTTAACCGTGTTTGATGCAGCCATCATCGCAAACATTTTGCACCTTTTTTGACATTTTTTACACCACCGTTTGCGATTATTGCATCGCACACAGTTTCGGCAAAGGGTCTCTAATTGTAGTGTCGCGTTAGCAGTCTCCTGTAGTAATGAATTTTAATGTATGCACACTGAATAATTAAGTAACAATATGATATCTAGTAAAACTAAAAACACATATGATTTATTGTGTTAGTGTAGTAGTAGTGTTGTATTGCATAGTTGTTAGATGTAACATGCGAGAACGTGTAGAGATGTAGTTTTGGAGGTCCTATAGAGAGAAAGCATAATACGGTCACCAAACTTTAGAATACGCTCATTACGGTCACTATATACGTTCTGCGGTGATTATACGGTCACTTGCTCACCGTTCAGCATCGGATTGCACTCTGTTGACCGGCCAAATAGTCTGCGTGGCACCATGTTGACTAGTTAAATTGACCACGTTCCTTGTGGTCCCACCTGTCTGTTCGCACAGGAAAAAGGTTAGATAAACACAAATTTACGCAGGCGCGACAAGACTCCAACCCATGCACGGGACTCACCTGGTTGTGTATGTGTCTGTCAGGGTCTGATGTGTGCGCATGCATGTGTAGGTTGAACACTTGAGCGTGAGAGTGTGTGTTGGTCATGTGGTGTGTGCATGCATGCGTGCGTGTGTGCGTGTGAGTGTTGCGTGTGTGCGTGGCTACATGTGTACGTGTGAGTGTTGCGTGCGTGCATGGCTGCATGTGTTCGTGTGAGTGTTGCATGCATGCAGTTCGTGTGCATGCGTGCGTGTGTGTATAATCACCACACCAGCTCCTATGTGTTAAAACAGACGGCTCAACATACCAATACAAGGCCACCTTGCCTGCTGTGCCCGCGGTCATGACTTCGAACCACCGTCCAATATTTTTTGTTGTTTATTTTCATTCTTACTAGCAAGATGCCCGTGCGTTGCATGTAACATCAAGATTCATTTGTATGACTAGTTATCTTCTGAGAGAAAAGGATGAACGAGGGAAGGCCTTATTTGCAAATGAGGAGAGGTGTGTGGGTACCTTTTTACAAAATTGCCATAGTTTCCTTCCTATCCGCCAGATATAAATCGGACGGCCTATATTGTAGGATGGCAGGCACACCACCATCACCAACTCTGTTTTTTTATAAGAGTGTAGTTATAAGAGTGTAGATGTAGAGTAGATACAAGCCGACAGGTAGGCCCAATGGTAGTGAGGTAATGTGATGCAACTCTAGAGGTGCCATGTGGAGCGTTTAACTGGTTAACTAGTTGTGTCTTGAGCAAATACAGAGGTATATGGTGAGCCCATGACTGTATAGTAACCACAAAACATAAATGGTGACCGTAATGAGTGGCTTCTGAAGTCCAATGTACGTATCGTGGTGTCGCTTCAAATACAATGATCGCCACTATATATATCGGCAGAGAAAGATGAAACATGCGTGAATGTGCTGGTGTAACATCACAAAATTCTAAATTTTGGAATGTTATATTAAATAGATAGATTTAATTGATTGTTTGATTGATTGTCTGAAAGTGAGTGAATTCGAAATTTTTGAAATTTAAATGAGAGGGAATAAAAGGACTTTCCCAAACTTTCATATTTGCTTTCTGATCTCCATGAATTCAAATTCTTTTCAAATACAAAACCCTTGAGCGAAGATGATATGATTTCTTCCATTTAAATTAAATGAAAGGGTATTTGAAAATAATTGAATTTCATTTGGAAATATTTCAATTCATAAACTTCATGCAGCTCAATGATTTTCATGAGAGAAGATAAAATGACTTCTTCAAATTATATGAAATATGAGTTAGGAGTTTCAAAGAATTAAATTCAAAGTTCTTTTGAATTTATTTTCAATTTGGAGTTACTTGAGTTTTATTCAAATTATTGTTCTCCAAAAATAAAATATATGGAAATTAGGGTAACATGATTCCCTACAACAGAAAACTGGAGAGAAATAAATTTGAAATCATTTTGATATTTTTAAAAATGATTTTTATTGGATTTTATTAGACCAGTAGCACTCTTTGAATTATCTGAATTTGTGTGGATTTTATTTGAAGTTATAATGTCGTAGAGAATCTTTTTCTGAAAATTTTGATATATTATATGTCTTTATAATATTTTATTTTTGTTTCATTTATTTGTTTTATTTGTCTGGAAATGATTTAAAAAAAATACTTCCCTCCGCCGAACTGGGCCGGCCCAGCTCCTGCCAGGACAAGGCCCAGCCCAGCGCGCCGCCTCGCTCCCGCCCCCAACCGGGACTTCTCCCGAGTCCGCCGCCGCCACGACATCGCCGCCGCAGCCGTGACCGCCCTGGCCTCCGTGCCCCCTTCCCCACGCCACCGCCCTCCCTTGCCCCTTTAAAAGGCCACCCCGGGGCCCCTGGGTCCCGTTTTCGCCGCCGCCGCCGCTCCTCGTAGTCGCGCCGCCGCCGTAGATCTCGCGTCGCCGGCGCTCGCATCTCCGCCGCCCTAGCCGCACCTTGCCGCCGCCGCCGCACTCCACCTGCCGCGTCGCTCGCTGCTGCCGCGCCGTTCGCCGCTCCCGACGCCACTGCCCACGCTGCGCCGCCCCACACCACCGGATCCGCCGCTGCCGCATCGCGCTGCTCTTGCTGGAGTAACCGACGCCGCCACCGGTTTTTCGGTGCAAAACCGATCGAACTGGTCTAAACCGCCGCCGCCGGTTTATTTGCCCCGACCGGTAAAGACCCGCAAAACCCGATCCAGTTTTCTTCGGTTTTTCCTTTTAGATCATTTTTTGGGTTAGTCTTATACAACGAACGATCGTAATTTAGTTATTTTTCTTTTTCTGTTTTATTTTTTTTGGCTAGGGACCTATTCGTGATAAATTTCTTCACAGATTAGTCCCTGTATTTCAAACGACTATAACTTTTCACTCGTTTGTCCAAATCCAACGAAACCAACGCTCACTTCTTCGTTACGATCTCCTCTATCCAGTAATCCAACTCAAACATGTTTTTGAAAAGTTTTAAAATTTTAATTAGATCAGATTTAGATTCAAACTTCATTTGAT
Source organism: Triticum urartu (assembly GCF_003073215.2). Classification (NCBI taxonomy): domain Eukaryota; kingdom Viridiplantae; phylum Streptophyta; class Magnoliopsida; order Poales; family Poaceae; genus Triticum; species Triticum urartu. The sequence continues at coordinate 144,485,120 of NC_053024.1, read as the reverse complement.
CATAACTTGAGTTTCGTAGCTCCGTTTGAGTTGATTCTTTTTGCAAATCGAAGCTCTTGACTTAAACCTTCTGATAAGGCCAAATTCACATAATTTTGGTACCGTTAGAAATTGTTTTATGTTGCAAGAGATATTTGTTTGGTTTTGATGTTTTCTGAATCGACTTCTTCGTTCTTTCTGATCTTTTGAGTGATTGCTTATGTGTGGTTACTATTGCTTGCTTACGATAGATTGACCGGAGTGTGACGAGTAGAGCTATCAAGAGTTTTGAGTGCGAATCATCTTCATCAACATTGCAAGCAAGTTCACACTTTGATCATATCCTCTTTCATACCCAGTTTTATGCATTAGTTCCAATCCTCAAACATTGCGTGATTAGGATCTAATTAACATGTGGGTATTGGGAAGTAGTTACTGAGGTAGGAACCTATTGCCCTGTTACTATCAAACCCTTGGGAGTTACTTCTACGCGTTGCTTATATTGCTATGCTATGCTCGTAGACGTGGTTTGGGTATGAGTGAAATCCATGAAAGATGTGAGATTGTTATTTAATGGTTCAACTTAAGGTGGCAACTTAAATACACATCTGGGTGGATTGCTAGGGGCACCCTGGGGATATACCAGTGGACTTGCCCAGACACCTGGGGATATACCAGTGTTGTCCTAGGAGATCCCGGGGATATACCGTGTGATCATCCTACGGTTCGCCACCCAGGCTCAAAGGGATCTTGAGACTATTCATGCTAGAAAATTCCGTGTGCAGCCACAAGCTATTATGGGCTCTAGCATAGTTGACTAAGTCATGTGAACTCTTACAGTGGTAGACTAGGAGATGTAGGGGTTGTAGGTGGAACGGTCTACCCATCGTAAGGTGCAAATGCTTCTGAAAGACTATGTCTCGGTCATCTGTCTTCTCAAACACAATGTAGTGCGGGAAACCAAAAGGAGGCGATCGAGTCTTGTGGGGAAAAGTGCGCAAACCTCTGCAGAGTGTAATAAACTAATCATGGTTAGCCATGTCCCCGGTTATGGACATCTTGAGTATCTAGTCCTTGGATTATCCTGTTGATCTCATCATGTTACTTTAAATGAATATTGTTGGGTTTAATGATGTTACTTAATTGGAATTGAGAATGCTGTCAACCATTCTCAATGTTCAACAACCACCTTGATAGTTAAATAAAATTTATTCCTTTGCAGTAGGGAAAAATTGGCTTTTCGCAAAAACTATAACCATAGAGCTTTTCCACTAGCCAAATATGCATGTAGTGATAGCCATTGTTCATCATTCTCTATGGTGTGAATTTGCCAGTACATTCAATGTACCGACCCTCTGTCGCTGCAACGTCTCATGTTGCAGGTTTCTTACGATGAGTAAGTGATACGTTAGGGTTACGATTTCTACACTCAACTTTGCCGTTGGTGTTGATGGGAATCCACAACCTTGTTACTTCCGCTATTTGGATTGAGGTAATTACGTTACTTATACATGTGATTTACCTCTGTTATAAATCCTCGAGTACTGTGTGTGTCAGCATACCGGTCCAGGGATGACACTTAAGCACAGAGACTTGATCCATTCGGGTCGGGTCGCTACAGCTGGGGGCTTACTTTTAGAGGACCTGGAGAAAGTTTGTGTGCGTACGCGAAAGAGGCGTAGAGGGGGTGTATGCGATGGAGAGAGAGATGCTCTTCGTTTCTCTTTATTATGACTAACTTTATATATAGTATAAAAATATAAAAAATCATAGTGCAGAATAAATATCATTGTGGGCACCATACAATGCAAATAAACGTTCATACTCCTCCATATAACTTTGTAATGTTGTATATATTTAGAAATTCTAAAAACATTTGGCCACACTTTATTCAAAAGGAATGTTGTATGTGAAATAAATGTGAAGAGAGGGCTTTTTAGATCAATGGGGTACGTGATGTAACATGTGTGAATGTGTAGTTGTTGTATTTGGCAGGGCCTAGAGAGGTATGTGTGTGTATTACGTATTCGAGAGAGGCATGGATAGAGGGGCCGGCAGGGGAGGGGGTGTGGGAGAGATAGCACGAGAAATGAGAGAGGTCTAGAGAGAGATGAATATGATGTCACGGTGAGGGATTCCCTTGAGTGTGTATATGCAAGGGGGGAGGGGATAGAGGCACGAGGAGAATTTTTTTTGTGTGGTGTCTGTGTTGGTATGTGTGGGTGTGAGAAGATAACGAGACCTGGGGGCAGAGGGTGTGTCACCGCGTGAGGTCCGGTGGGTCGAGGTGAGGCCCTTGGTTCGGTCTGTCCCGCGCCACATTGGTCGGCCCGTGACGCATTTAGGGAGACCCATGGATGACTAGTCGTACAAGACAAAGGTAGCAGAATTGTGAAGGACTCTGTGTCCACTGATAAAGCCGGCTAGGATTTGTAACCCTAGGTTCTCGGACTAAGGTAACTCCTTGTCTCTAATATTACTATTCATCCAACCTAACTTTAAGGGGCATCCTACAGAATGCTCTACTAGAATCATACTCGTTGATTAGGAAGAGAGGTGTGAGACAATGCATGAGAGACGGGCCTAAAGATAATGTGCGTACAGGAGACACATAGGCATGTCTATGTATAAAGAAAGGGTCGATGGGGATTGTGCGTGTGTATGCTTGTGAGAGTTAGAGTGCTTATGATAAAGGTTAGTGAAAATCGTTGTAAATGGTTATGAGAGGGAGGGAGGGTTATATCGAGAGCATGTCTGCGAGAAAGACACCTCGGGAGAGAGTGTGTGAGCATGTGTGAGAGACCACCGGTGGAGAGTGAAACTACACGTAAAAGACTGATGTACACATTGATTAAAGATATAAACTGTATCCAAATATTAAGATGGGATCATGATATTTGCAATTTGCGTAAGGAACGGTCATTGATCCATCAGACATCTAGATTCTATCAAATTTGAGCATCTCTATGTTATTATTCGACATAATTGATCCACATAGTTAGTATTTTGAACTCCAAACAATGCATCGCTTTAGCAATCGTATATAAACGTGAGTATAGTTCATGTTGTGTGTGTAAAGAACATTATTCATACGTACACAACGAACATTATAAATAGCTAGCTATGAACTAGCATACATTTGAATTAAACTTAAGGTGGTTTAAAAAATTGAATTCAACATGAAGTCAATTCAATTATTCGAATTCGATATCATGGCATTTGTAAATCATACCTAAATTATGGGGGCACCAATCTTTGCTCTGATTTTTGTACATAATAGCATATATAGTCGTGTACAAAATAGATTCAAATTTAGCTCCTCCGTTCCAAAATAATCGTAGTTATAGGATTTTCAATTGTCAAATTTTCAAAAAGGAATGGATAATTTAATGAGGTTTTCAAACATACAAGGTCAAATTTAACATTGTCTATTTAGGTCAATCCTCAAAGTTCAAGAGTACTCTAAACATGAATGCTTTTGTTTCAAAATTTTGAACGAAGCGCCAAAAGATCCTCTACTCCCCCGAAACTGCGTGCGACCAATGTTTGGTAGTAGAAGGAAAATACTTTTGTAACTCCGCCCCGTGAAACCTACCGGCCTGACGTCCAAAGGTCTAAACCTGGGTAGGTTTGTTGCATCATCTAGACGCCACACAACTGCCTCCAAAAAACATTCATACACAATGGCCGCCTAAGCACACATGCGCGCGGCCGAAATCGCTCCCGCCCACTATTTGGGACACCTGGGATTACCATCCTACCCCGTCCTACCCCGACCCATAGTTGGTCCAAAATTTAAGAGGGTGGCAAAGTTTGTACTTTCCCCAAATTTCAAACAAGCATGTTCCATCTGTTCAAAAAAGCCAAAAACAAGCGCGTCCCAGACCGAAACATGGTTCTCCCTTAGCTCCCTCGCCCCCCGTCTGATTCCCCATTCGTACTCCGTGGATGCCAAAACTACCTCTCCACCAGCCGCGAAACCCCGGTGTCCTTCATCCGCCACCCCATCCCACCCATCAACCGCCGCCCTCCTCCATCATGCCGACGCATATACCCCGACGTCGTCGTCCACTGCAACCTCAACCGCAACGCCCTCCAAGGCTAGTAGTTGAAGCCGAGGCCGAGCCGTCCGTACCCGAGCCAGTTCAACCACGGCATCCTGCGCCTCACCACTGCCGCTCGAACTTCGCCACCGTCCACCGCACCAGAGCTGTTCCTGCTACGCCGTCCTTCGCCGCCTCAGATCTGCTTCCCCTCCGCCGACATACGACCATGACAACACAGTCAACAATTTGTCATGGGTTCGTCCAAGCCTGCACCCTCCTCGAAAACATCGGTTTCCACAGCAAAAAGAAGAAGATCGGTGCGACATATCGAGGCAACCACACTGGCAACCGGAAATGGTACTCCTCTTCCCTTATTCGTGCAAATCTTACGTGCCTGCTTGCACGGTATTCATCCCACATAAGACAATAGTTGACCGCTTCTTCTTGATACAAGATGTTCCTAGTAACTCGCGATGCACAAGGTTTCTCCTCATATACTATTTCACCTTAGCTAGAGGTCCGTCACCCCTGGATTTCAATTCCTGGTCAGTTGATTCCCAATTAACGGAAGCATTCCCTGGTGTAACAGGCGCAAGTCCGCCTATTACACCGGGGAAGCAGCGCCTTGGTGTTTATCTTAGGGGCGTGTGGGGCCTAGAGCTGCTGGCGCCCGATCTGGAGGTCGTCTGGGATTAAAGGGATGGCCTGGGGGCGCTGCCAAGCACGGCGGTGGTGTGAGGTCGAGGGGAGGGCGGGGCAGCGGAGGCAGGGGTCTGGGCCGGTGGTCGCTGGCTGTTTGAGAAAGATCATCAATAGTGATTGGTGGGAGGTAGACGAAGGCCATCTGCCCATTCCTTATAGATCGGATGGTTCATAAAAAAATCAACTAACCTATTTATTTTCAGTCGACTACTATCTTGATAGGACCACATGTGGTGGTGTGCTGGAGGAGTACCTGCATTTCCCGTGCTCATATATTACAAAATCATACGGAGTAGAATCTAATTTTGTTTGCCATGCAATGTTGTAGAGCTATCATATGTCTCCTGTCATTTATTTTTCAATCACCTGCTATTTGCTACTTTTACAGTGCACTAGTTGCACACACTTCACCCATACTCTCAATATTGTGTTTTTATGCAAGGTATTTCAGACTCTGCTGCTATGAGAGAAGCAAAAAAGAAAAGAGAGAAGTTGCTCCAACGTCGTACGCGGATAGGCCAGACACATTTCAACCTTATAATAGGTGTAGTGTCAGCAGATGGAGATGGTAAACGTAGCTCTGGAGTTGGTGACCTCGCTCGCAATGAACCACCATCCCAGATGCTTGCTTTAATTTCACGGTGCCATATGTGGTTGCATGTTGCATATGGTGTCTAGCTTGTATTTGAAAGGCTGAAATCGGTCTTTATTAAGATAAGGAAAGATAATTTTTACATGAACCACCATCCTGTGAGCACCAGAAGACAAATAGCTAGTTAGGGCACTGATCGATCTAGTGACAAGCCCGACACAGACAGGCATCACCTGGAAGCCAACTAAAAAGCCACGATGGTGGCGAAGCTGCCCGCCTCCCACCAGGCTCTCAAGTCCTAGATGATCATGATCACCACTCCACCTGGATGTCTAGCTTGTATTGCTTCCAATATAGTTAAATTGCATCTGCTTAGCTTACACATTATACCTTTGAATATGACATGCCTTCCTGTTTTTGGTACATACTAGTACATCTGTCTATTAACCATGTTATTACATCAAACTAATGTTCTTGTGTATCCCTCATCAATCACTTATGATGAGGCAGTCAGGCTAGTGGACTACTGTGATTAAAGATCCTCATTTAAAGAATGCAGCATCAGCCTCCCAACATGATTCTCAAGAAACTACAAGGCTAGATGAAGATAGTGAGCGTAGCTCTGTAGTTGATTACCGCATTTCCCATACACTAGCATCGCAGGTGCTTGCTCTAACTTGGCAGCGTGATATGTGGCTGCATATTGCATATGGTGTCTAGATTGTAATTCTTCCAATCTGGTTAAATTGCATGTGCTTTCTGCTTAGTTTATACATTATACCTATTAATGTGGCATGCCTTCCTGTTTTTAGTACATAGTACATCTGTCTATTAAGCATGTCCTTACATAAAACTATTGTTTTTTTGTATCCCGCATCAATCAATATGACGAGACACCTTTAGTATATGTAGTGTGATATTAGTTGCATCTTTCATAAGATTTATAGCATGCGCTGCTTCTAATTTGTTGATATGCCATTTATGATGGGACACTTTTAACTTGGCAGAGTCATATTGGTTGCATCTTTCATGTGGTGTCTAGCTTGCATTGCTTTTAATTTGTTGAAATGGTTTCTGCTTAGTTTACACAAATAATTGTGAATATGCCATGCCGTCCTATTTTTCGTACATATTCCATCCTGGTATCATGTGTTTGCCTTACATCAAAGTAGTGATTGTCAGTATCATGCACAAATGAGTTCTGAAGAGTGAATTTTATTGCTTTTTCTTGTCGGTTTTACTTGACAATTCAAAATCAATAAAGCGGAAGGAAGTTAGCAAGGCATCAGATAACGGTGCTCCTTCCAAACTGAGGGCCTCTACAGACTCTACTCCTCCACCCCCAAGATGATTTCCAAGACAACACATGCATAGACATCAACGTAGCTGTGTTGATGATGAGCACGTCTCCCCTAGTGCACCATCACAGGTGCTCCTTCTAACTTGGCACTATTATATGTTGTTGCATGTTATGTATGATGTCTAGCTTGTATTGCTTCTAATTTTGTTGAATTCCATCTGCTTACTTTACACATTATACTTGTGAATAAGACACATGTTCCTGTTTCTAGAACATACAATATCTGTCTATCACACCATATTCTTACATCAAAGTACTACTGTTGTGTAACCTGCAACAATCACTTATCATAAGCCACATTTGACTTGGGAGTGTGATATAGGTTACATCTCGCATTCTTTTCTAGCTTGTACTACTTCTAATTTGTTGAAATGGCACTTATGATGAGATAGTTTTAACTTGGTAGAGTGATATTCGTTGCATCTTTCATTGCTTCTAATTTAGTGAAATGCCTTCTCCTTAGTTTACACATCATAAGCTGTGAATATGCAATGCTGTGAATATGCAATGGCACTAATGACGAGAGACCTTTAACTTGGTAGTGTGATGTTGTTTGCATCTTGCATATGATTTATTTCTTGTACTGCTTCACATTTGTTTAAACACCATTTATGATGAGACACTATTAACTTGGCAGAGTGATATTTGTAACATCTTTCATATGGTGTCTACCTTCCATTGCATTGCTTCTAATTTAGTGAAATGTCTTCTGCTTAGTTTACACATCATAGTTCTGGTTATCTCATGCCGTCCTGTTTTTTCTACATATTACCTCCTCCTATCATGTGGTTGTCTAACATCAAAGTTCAGTTCGTCTGTATCATGCATCAATTTGTTCTGAAGAACTAAATTGTTATTCGTTTTTCTTGTTGTCTTGACTTAACATGGCACAGAGAAAGAGGAAGCAACACAAATTGACAGGGAACGGGAAGCGGAAGAGTCCTACAGATTCTGCTGGTACTGATGGTGTAATAGAAGGTCAAAGTCCAGCGGAAAATTGTACAAACATGATATGCCGTGCTACACGAGCTGCAAAACAATCCAAACAAAAACAAATAGCTACCACCAAACAAGTAGAGACAGCCCTAGTTGTTGCAACACCTTCCACCGTATCACCGGCTGCATGATTTACTCGTTGATCAACTCAGCTAGCAACATGTTCCCAAGCTCCCTTGCCACCTGACACTACTTCCAAAGCACTCTTGACACAAGATGAGTTGGAAAGATCAGATGAACTTTGTGAGCTTCAACAGGAAGAACGTAGTTGCTGGAGTCAAATTACAGTTGCATGCTTCTTTATATGTAGTCTCACAGTTTGATGTACACTAACACTTCCTATGTTCGTTGTTGGACTAGCACCTAGGCGCAAGAAGAAACAAACATCAGGGATAATGATCGATAGGTTAACTAAATCTAGAGGAGGAAGAATGGAGATCCATTTGGAGGCAGGTTTAAAAAGGCCATGTGATGCTATAGAGTCAGCCAAGTTAGTATCAGAGGTAGCGGTTGCCGTTAGGTGTCATCTATGTATCCTCCCAACATGGATTCACTACAGGAATGACAAAGACGAAACCCAGTTCAACACCTTCCTCGACCATTTATTTGTAAGTATGGTTATGTATGGAAACTACTAATATCGTCTTGCTTTGTGCTATACTTTCTAGGTTGCTGATAATGAAACTCTCATAATTTTCAATAGATGAGGTTCAAGTTGGATAGCCAAGATGATGCAACCAGACAAGCTTGCACCCATGTTTTCAAGTCTGCTCTACGACAGTATTGGTATAACTTGAGGAAATCTCACTTTGAAGGCAAGGCTAATAGTGAACTTTCCCAAACTTCTCCAGTGGAAAATATATCGGATGAAGACTGGAGAGGCCTCGTTAAACACTGGTCTGATCCAAAGTATCAGGTACATTATATATATGTGATCAGATCACATGTTGAATTCCTATTTACGCATGCGCCACACAAATCTATCTTCTTGTAGGTGAACTGTTCAAAGAACAAGGCCAACCGTACGAAAGTGAAATTCCAACGGACAATGTGATCTCGTAGCTATATTGCACACTGCGAGGCTCTTGTAATTAGCTGTTGTTTCACTCTTTTCGCTCTACCATATTATCAGATCTATATGACTTGTTCCAAATGCAGCGGAAAGCCTGCAAGGACCAAAAAGTACCTAAACCAAATGCTGTGGAAATCTTCAAGGACGGTCACACTAGCAAGACGAAGGGCATGACTACACCAGTCAAAGCCACTGTTGTAAGTCCTTAATCCTCATGCCTTTTAACTACTACTTACTCTGACTCGTGCCTTGAACTGCATGGTTTGCGGCCAATGTCTATTACTCTTTTCAATTTTATACACAATTGTCTTAGCGTATCATTGCACCTTACAAGGTTTAAAAGAGAGGAGTGATGTTCCTTTGATCTTGACCTGTAATCTAGTTTCGTGCTGGACTTGCCCACACAACGTTACAATTGCATGTTTGTCTCTTCTCAGTTGTTTTGTGATATGAAGGATGCCATACTATGATTACTGTATTATAAAATTTGTCTCTTTATCCTTAGCTGTCAATACAATGTGAAGAAATAGACAATACATTAGCCATGGTACATGGTCATATGTTAGGAACCTGGTTTTATTATGTACTTTGCTGTAAAATACAACTAATATTTTACATGGGTTCATCAGAATAAGTTCTGTATATAGACCAAAGCTATTTTCTTTGGTTTTTCTGCCTCCTTAATATCTTTAGTTCTGGTACTACTAATGTAAAAGCTCAACTTTTTAGCAAGCTATGGAAAAAATGGTGGAACCACCACCTTCTGAAGGTGGCGATGCAACTATAACCACAATGTCAGCTCTTGATGCAGTGGGTCAGTACATGTCCACTAATAGTGACAAAAGCACGTCCCTGCGTAATACTGGGTTGGTTGTTAAGGCAATCTCTTCCAAAATGCTGCATGATCAAGATATGCAAGCTCAAAACAATGTTATATCTGCGCTCTAGACACAAGTCGATTCCCTAACAGAGTCCCTTTGTGAAACAAGGACATACATTGTTCGATGTCGTCAAGATATGCATGGTTTTGAAACCAGACTATTAGACATTTTCTATGTTGTTCGGGAGCCTAGGAGAAATGAAGGCGAAGGTTATGGTGCTCCATCGGACAATACAACATGAAAACGTAACAGTCTGGTCAAATGAGCCGAGCTTCTGAACTTCTGGTGGTGCATTTATCTGCCGGACTATTAACTTTTATGCCATCCTTCCTTTTGTTTTATATTCGTAATTTCTTTTGTTGCGATACAAAATTTGTTCTTAACGTGCAGCCACCGGCTAAAGAAAACAGCAAGCCATTTTTGTATAGTATATTTGCATTGGTGGCGATCTTTGATGCCCAGTGGATGTAATCAGTGCAATCGCCTTAATAGCCTAGCGTCAGTTTTGGGCTTATTTATTTCCTAGTCTTCTTTTCCCCTGGGTTGCTAGTGGCCGCAACAACCATGGGCCATATACGGACCATGGTAACCTTGACCCTGCTACGGGCCGTAGGATACATGGGCCTCCTATGGGCCGTCGATAAATGGGCCTCCAACAAGGCCGTAGAATCGGTGGGCCTCGGGCCATCGGATAAATGGGTCAACATGGGCTGTAAACAGGCGTAATTGGTATCGGCCCAGCACGGTAACGTATCGTTAACAGGCCGGAGGACAACAGAGGGTTAATTCTGGCACAGGCATAACGGGTCATTAATGGGCCAGAATATAGGATGGGCTGGAAACGGCGCAACGGGTTAACAGGCCAGAAACGGGCTGATTCTTGCCAGCCCATTAGGGGAACAAGCCAGTAACGGGCCAAAAGTAATTGATGGCCGGAAAGGAGCCCAAGAACGTATGGGCCGTCAATAGGCCGAAAGCTAACACGGGCTGCAAACGGCCCATGTGAATCACGGGCCGTTAACAGGTACAAAGAAATTTACTGTTCATTATGGGCTAGAGTCACCGTGGGCCTCTAAAGGGCCTAAAGATACGAAGGCCTCATATGGGCCGAAAGACGTCGTGGGCCATACATGGGCCGAAGGTGAAACGGGCTGGTGTTATATTCGACGGCCCACATGATGTTGTTGGGCTGATTTCGGGTAGGCCCTAACGGGCGTGATTTACCGGGCCGCAAAATGGGCTATTTGTGAAGAGACTGTTAACATGCTTTTCATGGGCTAGCCCGCTAACTTTTGACTAAGTAAAACATGCCGACATTTGTAAGCTAAATGGGCCAATGGTGGGCCGTCACATGTGTTGACATATAATAGGCGCCTATCTGACCCACTGACGAGCTGACACGTGTTTCCTCCAGCCAATCAGAATTTTACACGTGGAAATTTCCCATTGGCCCGGGCTGTTAACAGGTTATCGGATCCAAAACCAGACCCGATAGCTAAACGGCGACCTGTTATGGTGGATGCCATGTGTCGGTCACCCTTGACGAAAGCACTTCTGTGACGCGCGATTTATCGTCATGGAAGTGGACACTTCTATGATGATAATTTTGGTAATGTCATGGAACACTTCTACGACAGCACAGGTATGACTATCTTGATTTTGTCATAAAATTGTCATGGATTTACATGCATGACAGAAAACGTGACCTACTGCGATAAACACGTATCATCATGGAAGTGTCTTTTTTGTAGTGTTTCATGTGTTGCTTTTCATAAGCTCGAACAAATATAAGTGAAGATCATGAGCATAACAAATTTTCTTTCTCTCAAAATAATTTTAAGTGAAGCAATAGAAAATTTCTTCAAAATTTTACTAAATCTGAAACAAATCTAAGTGAAGCAAGAGAGCATTTCTTCAAAAATAACAAAGCACACCGTGCTCAAAAAGATATAAGTGAAGCACTACAGCAAGTCCTAGCTCATAAAAGATTTAAGTGAAACATAAAGAGCAATTCTAACAAGTCATGATATAAATTTGGCTCTCTGAAATAGGTGTGTCCAGAAAGGATTGATGACTTAAAACACAAAATAAAACAAGAAAAGACACATATCATACAAGATGCTCCAAGCAAAACACATAACATGTGACGAATATAAATATAGTCTCGAGTAAAATACCGATAGTTGTTGGAAGAAAGCGGGGATGCCACTCGGGGGCATCCCCAAGCTTAGTTGGTTGCTTATTCTTGGATAATAGCTTGGGATGACGGGGCATCCCCAAGCTTAGGCGCTTACATCCTTCCTTCATCCATCGTAAAATAACCCCAAACGTGAAAACTTCAATCACACAAAACTCAACAAAGCCTTCGTGAGATCCGTTAGTATAAGAATAATAAATCACTACTATAAGTGCTGTTTCAAACCAATTAATATTTTGTTTTTGTATTAGATCTACTGTATTCCAACTTTTCTATGGCAAAAACTCATCAAAGAAAACCATAGAGCCATCAAAATAAGCACACAACACAAAGAAAACAGAATCTATCAAAACAGAGCAGTCTGTAGCAATCTGACTATTTTGAATACTTCTGTAACTCTGAAAAAATAGGATGACCTGAGAAATTTGTATATTGATCTACTTCAAGTGGAATGGGTATTTTATCGCTCTCTAGTAACAAAACAAAATTATTTTCGTGAGCGTAAAAGTTTTTGTTTTTTCAGCAAGATCAAACAACTATCACCCAAGAAGATCCTAAAGGCTTTACTTGGTACAGACACTAATTAAAACATAAAAACACAACCATAAAAGTAGCAGAATTGTGTAATCACCCAAGAACATAAATCAAAAAGCAAAAATAAATTTTATTCATTGGGTTGCCTCCCAACAAGCGCTATTGTTTCACGCCCTTAGCTAGGCATAATATTTCAATGATGCTCACACAATAGGTAATAATCGAAACACAAAGAGAGCACCATGAAACATGTGACAAGCAAATTTAAGTCTAACATACTTCCTATGCATAGGAATTTTATAGTGAAACAAATTATATAAAAAAGAAACATCTAGCATATGCAAAGGAGAGGAATAAAACATTGACAATCTCAACACAACGAGAGGAAATTTAATAACATGAAAATTTCTAGAACCATATTTTCCTCTCTCATAATAATTATATGTAGGATCATAATCAAATTCAATAATATAACTATCATATAAAATTTTATGATCCACATGCATGCAAAGTTGACACTCTTCCAAAATAGCGGGATTATCATCAAATAAAGTCATGACCTCTCCAAACCCACTTTCATAAAAAATTTCATAAGATTGAACACTCTCCAAATAAGTGGGATTATTTTTAGCTAAAGCTGAAACTATTCCAAACCCACTTTTAATATTATAGCAAACATATTCATCATGAGGCTTAAATAAATTTTCAAGATCATAAGAAACATTATCACCCCAATCATGATCATTGCAATAAGCAGCGGACATGAGAAAACAAGCACCCACAAGCTTGGGGTTTTTAATATTATTAGCACAATTGACATTAATAGAATTTATATTAAAATTATTTCAACCATGCTTTTCATTCAAGGAGCTATCATGAACCACTTCATAAATTTCTTCATCACAATTTTTAGATTCACAATTCTCAAGCAAAACTTCATAATCTAGTGCACTCAAATCACTAGCAACAGGTTCATCATAATTGGATCTTTTGAAAAGATGAGAAAGTGGATGGGGATCCATAACAATAGATTATAAGCAAGCAAATATGCAAGCAAACAGAAGGCACATGGTAACACAAGTAAACATGAGATATGACGAGAAAACGGCGAACAAAAAAAAGGAGGCGAATAAAATGGCAATTTTTTATGAAGTGGGGGAGAGGAAATCGAGAGGCAAATGGAAAATAATGTAAATTGCGAGGAGATGAGATTTGTGATTAGGAACCTGGTATATGTTGAAGATCCTCCCCGGCAACGGCGCCAGAAATTCTCCTTGATGGCAGCTGGAACTACGTCGGTATTTCCCTGAAGAGGGAGGTGTCGGTGTCAAAACCGACAGATCTCGGGTAGGGGGTCCCGAATTGTGCGTCTTAGGAGGATGGTAATAGGAGTCATGGGACACAATGTTTACCCAGGTTCGGGCCCTCTCGAGGGAGGTAATATCCTACGTCCTGCTTGATTGATCTTGATGATATGAGTATTACAAGAGTTGATCTACCACGAGATCATAGAGGCTAAACCCTAGAAGCTAGCCTATGATTATGATTGTTGTTGTCCTACGGACTAAACCCTCCGATTTATATAGACACTGGAGGGGGCTAGGGTTACACAGAGTCGGTTACAAGGGAGGAGATCTACACATCCGAATTGCCAAGCTTGCCTTCCACGCAAAGGAGAGTCCCACCCAGACACGGGACGGAGTCTTCAATCTTGTATCTTCATAGTCCAACAGTCCGGCCAAAGCATATAGTACGGCTATCCGAGGACCCCCTAATCTAGGACTCCCTCAGTAGCCCCTGAACCAGGCTTCAATGACGATGAGTCTGACGTGCAATATTGTCTTCGGCATTGCAAGGCGGGTTCTCCTCCAAATCCTGAGTACGAGTAGTGTCCGACTTCCCATAAATGTTGCACTCCTCGGCTTCTGCGCTTTAATAATGGCTATCTTCCACGTGTCGAGCGAATGTGAGAAGTCGGGGAATTTTTACACTTGCCACCCTAACCATGTGAGTAAATCGTCTATTTAAAGAGTCGGGGATCCTCAGATCTAGATCACACCATCCTCCCACAGCGAGTATCCATTAGAGCACGCCCGAAAAAATCCCATCCTATCATGGCCGGATATCGCAGCTCCTCCTCTCGCTCCCGTAGCACTAAGCCAGGCAATTGGGAGAAGTGTTCTGTCCCTCATAGCCAATTTGTAGAGTTATAGATCCAGGGGTTTCTCCCTCCTGCGTATATGGTCCCCGTCCGAGCCGGACTAGCCACTTATAATGGCGGGGAGCAAGCGGAGAGCTTCCCCAACCCGTCCATGGGGGAACGGGTATGCCTTGTCCCTTATTGAGGGGATTCAGATTTCCAATCCATCCGTGCCTCCGCGTGCTCCTGGAGTTCTACGGCCTCCAGCTGCATAACTTTACTCCTGCCTCCATATTACACATCGCCGGCTACGTCGCATTTTGCGAGCTATTTCTGGGTTGCGAAGCTCATTTCGAGCTATGGAAAAGGCTATTCTGCCTCGTACCCCATACACAGAAGGAGTCAATATATCAAGTGGGCGGAGCCGAAATATGGCTCATCGCTGGGACCGGATACCAGTCCGGTACCCCGAAGAAGACATCCGAAGACTAGCCTTTGGAGTCGTTTTATATAGAGGACGTCCCCCTTCCGGACCCTATTCGAATGGGCCTTACTGAGTTCAGTAATGCCCCTTTGAAGAAACGCCGCAACTGGCGTCCTCGGCCCCAGGAGGAAGATAACAGAGAGGTCCTTTACCTGATGGGAAGGATCGAAACACTGGCCAAATCAGGACTGACAATAATCGAGGTTATGTCAATATGTATAATGCGGGGGGTGCAGCCACTTCAGTATCGGGGGAAACCCATGTGGTACTTCAATGGAGAGGACGATGCCACCCTCTGCAGCTATAAAGGTCCGAACTCCGCCGCCGCTCTAGCGAAAGTACTGTCCAATTTATACAAAGGAGAGGAAGAGGAGTTCATCCGTATTAAGCCACAGGATGGATTCTCCATGTACAACCCCCAAACTGGGTGATCTGCTACCTTTTACTCCAGATCTTCCCGCATTCTTCATTATAAGTATTTACCTTACTATTTCATAGCAGGAACTGCAAAAAGCTATGAGGGAGGTCCATAGCCCGTCTCCATAGCCAGAGGACCCTGACCGGGCCCTCGACCTCGGACTCGAAGAAGATCCGGACATATTCGTGGAACTCATTGACATGATGTTCTATTAGTTGAGCTGGAACGGTGCCTTTGAGGCTATCATAGCCGATTATCTGGGCCTGCTCCCTACATCGCATGTAAGTAAAATCGGAGTCCACACTTCCGAGAAGGATCCCTTTTTTGCATTTCACCCATCACACACATATGGTGTCCTACAGGGAAGGCCCTCGGGACGCCATGCCGAACCCACGGTGACTCACCAGCAAGGGGCACCAAAACCGGATAGGCTTAAAAGGAAGGCGGTCAGGACTGAGATGCCGTCGTAGAGGTATGAAAAAAACCTTGCTCCATGGTTTGTCGTCTTTAAAATATAATAATGTCCATTGTTCCTGGCAGGAAAAACGCTCACCGGACCGTGCCCGGAGAGCCTGCCGGCCATGCCTCCACCAGCCAGACTCCAGAGCCGGACTTAGGGGCAGATGCTAATGTGGGGACAACACCGGATGTTCCTCCTACAGAGGATGCAAATAGGCTATCGGCTACGAATTTCGAAGTGGAGAGTGCCATGAATCACAGGCGCCGCCGGGCCGTACTCCGCTACCCTGGTTTCTCTGAAGAGGCGTTCGATGCCTTCAACTCAGGAGACGCATACATCCGAGCTGCTCAAAATGGTCTTGCTAGAGCCACGGACCAGTATGTAAAGGATATACGGGTAAGAAAATCTGATAATTATATATCAGTATCCCCTGAGACTTGAAACAGTTGACACAACTGATTTACGGATCATCATTTGTGTAGGCTCTTATGGAGAAGAATACCCAGTTGTCTCAAGAGCTGGAGGAGTGCAAAGCCTAGCTGCGGGCCGCAGTTGCCTCAATGAAGGAGTCCGCGAAGGCCCCATCTGGTAACACTTCCTTCTATTAAAAAGAAGGATATGTACCGGTTACTATTCGGCATGTATGCAAATCTAACAATAGATTGTACAGTTGACACCGGAGTGAATCCGAAGGTCGTGCGAGGGGATGAGAAACATGCTCAACGACAGCTAGAGGCCTGCAAGCGCGTGCTGACGTGGGTTAGGTAGGAGAAAAATGATCTCCAAGATGCCAATACCCAGCTGGGCGTTGAACTGAAAGACGTTTGGGCCCAGCTAGCTGACTCCGTAAAGGAGAATAAGAGGTTCGACCCGACATTTTTAGTAAGTGCTTGAACAAACTTTTTATAGAGTTCGACGAAGAAACCGACTAATAGAGTTATGTCTGTAGGTATTCTGACAGGTCATCCTGAAGAGGAGATGCCCGAATCTGAGGGCGATCTTCTGCCAGAGCTCTCACAGCTGAACGAACAAGTTCGACAGGTGATGCAGGGCATTGCCCAAGCCTTGTGGCATCTGCCTCCCTGCCAGGAGCCATGGGGGAGCTTGTAGAGATGCTCAAGGGAGCGCGGAGGCGCTTCCAATTATGGAAGATATCAGCCTGCCGACAAGGTGCAAGGGAAGCCTGGGCCATGGTGAAGACGCGATATACCAAGGCTGACCCGAACCACATGGGTGAGGTCAGACCTGTGAGGTCTGATGGGAAAGAGATCCCCGTTAGTTTAGTTTATGACTAGGTGAAACTAGCCGCAAATTATTCCGAACAGGATTGTAGGCTAGACAGCCTGTTGGATGGTATAGAAGAAGAATTTAGTTAGTCTAAGTGATTGTGTACTTCAAGTGACATATATTGTCCCTAGCCGGATTGTAAATCATTTGTCATGGCGGACCTTTTCGCTTCAACCTCCAGAACCGATAGTCCGGAGTGTATTCGAATACCCTCTCAGTTATGTAAAAACCGGGGTACGCGTGGAAACCAGGCGTAGGGGTCATTAGTGCTTGAACAGACAAGTACCCAACTAGCTATGTTATATTACATGGATAGTAAGAAACATCTTCCAGGGAGAATAGTTCCGTTAAGGGTTCCTTTCCCTGGGTGTGCATGCATTAATGTGCATGTCCGAACTGCGAGAAGAGACACAGGATATAAACATCTGGGGGCATGTATTGCAATAATTTAAATTCATCTTTTGTTCATCGACTGAATATTCCCTTAAGAAACCTAGCTTTCGGCTTCACCCAGTCTGAGGTACACATCTGGTTGACCCGGCAGTAACAATCGCAGAGGTGCTCCCCTTATGCCCTAGCCGAATTAACGGGAACATAGGGCATAAACACAAGAACCAGGCAACCTATCTTGGCCGAAACTTAAGTCATATCGATGCATATAATGGCGAAGAAAAGGTACATGTGGAAAAGTAACACATGTGCGGGGGGCATAGAGCCCGGAACATAGTTATATTAAGCTTCTGTATAAGAAGCCCCCTGGTATAATGAGCACACCTAGCGTGTCAAGATTGTGTAGTCAAGACACATTTTAACTTTTTAAGGCCGTGGAGAAAAAAGGGAAGAAAGAAAGAAAGAAAAGATAGATAACGGATATACAAAAAATTGACGGAGGTAAGGAGACGACCACAGAGTCCAGCACTAGGCGTAGAACCTTCGGAGTCTAGCTACGTTCCATGGGTTTGGCTCGAGTTGATTGTCCGATGCATCCCGCAGACGGTATGCTCCACCGGTCAGAACTTTGTCAATAACGAAGGGACCTTCCCATTTGGGTTGGAACTTGTCCTTTTTCTTCTCTGGTAGGCGCAGAACGACTTCGCCAATGTTATAAGTTTTGGCCCGTACTTCTGTGCTTTGATACCGCTGAGCCTGTTGCTGATAGAATGCAGAGCGCGCTTTGCCACGTCACTCTACTCCTCCAGGGCGTCCAAACTGTCCTGCCAATCAAGATTGCCTTCTTTCTCTTCGTACATGCGCACTCGAGGTGAGTCATGAATGATGTCGCAGGGCGGTACCGCCTCTGCGCCGTACACCATAAAGAATGGTGTGTATCCGGTAGTGCGATTTGGCATGGTCTGCAGCCCCCATAGTACGGACTCAAGCTCCTCCACCCAGTGCGTATCTGATTCCTTCAAGGATCGCAACAATCCGGGTTTAATTCCGCTCATGATAAGACCGTTTGCTCGCTCGACTTGACCATTAGTTTGCGGGTGATAGACATAGGCATAATCGAGCTTAATGCCCATTTTGCTGCACCAAGTTTTTACATCATTGACTGTAAAGTTCGAGCCATTATCGGTGATGATGCTGTGGGGGATGCCGTAACGGTGTACAACCCCGGATAGGAAGTCTATCACTGGTCCAGACTCGGCCGTTTTAACTGGTTTGGCTTCTATCCATTTGGTGAATTTATCCACCATGACCAAAGGTATTTTTTCTTGTGGCTTCCCCCTTTAAGGGGTCCGACCATGTCAAGCCCCCAGACCGCGAAGGGCCAAGTAATGGGGATTGTTTGGAGAGCGGTGGGTGGCATATGGCTTTGGTTTGCGAAAAGCTGGCAACCGAGGCAACATTGAACGAGGTCTTGTGCGTCTGCTCGGGCCGTTGGCCAGTATAAACCTGTACAGAAGGCCTTGCTTACAAGGGCCCGAGCTGCGGCGTAGTGGCCGCCAAGTCCAGTATGAATTTCTACCAAAAGTTGATATCCTTCCTCTTCGGAGATGCACCTTTGAAGTACTCCGGTAGCGCTTTTCTTATAAAGCTCTCCCTCGTGGACCTTGTAGGCTTTAGATCGCTGCACAATGCAACGTGCCTCATTTGGGTCATCGGGGAGTTCTTTCCTAATTAGGTAAGCCAAGAAGGGTTCTATCCACGGGGCGATGACAGCCATAATCCCGTGGGCCGAAGGCGTTATTTCGGTGGCAGAGCCTCCGATTACGTTAGAGTGTTCGGTATATGGCATTGTGGTCGGGTCCGGACTATTGTTGCCGATCTCTCCTTCCCATACCGTGAATGGCTTAAACAGCCTTTCCAAGAAGATGTTAGGTGGGACAGGGTCACGCTTAGCGCCGATGCGGGCGAGGATATCCGCCGCTTGATTGTTTTCCCGGACCACATGGTGGAATTCAAGCCCCTTGAACCGAGCTGGCATTTTGAGGATGCCCTTGCGGTAAGCTGCCATTTTTGGGTCCTTGGCGTCAAAGTCTCCATTTATTTGAGATATTGCGAGGTTCGAATCCCCACGCACCTCTAGGAGTTGAATGCCCATGGAGTCTGCCATCCGAAGACCATGCAACAGGGCCTCATATTCTGCTGCATTGTTGGAGTCTGTGTATAATATTTGGGGTACGTATTGGAATGTATCTCCGGTGGGGGATGTCAGGACAACGCCCTCCCCCAGACCAGCCAGCAGCTTAGAGTCGTCAAAGTGCATGATCCAATTGGAGTACGCGCCATACTCTTTCGGGAGTTCGGCTTCCATCCATTCAGCGACGAAATCAGCCAGTACTTGCGACTTAATGGCTCGCCGTGGTTTATATGTTATGTCGAACGGGAGGAGCTCGATGGCCCATTCAGCAATCCGGCCCGTGGCATCGCAGTTATTTATTATGTGATTGAGTGGTACTTTGGAGGCCACCGTAATTGAACACTCTTTAGAGTAGTGTCATAGTTTCCGGGATGCCATGAAGACCGCGTATGCTATCTTTTGATAATGTCGGTACCGTGATTTGCATGGAGTGAGGACGGTGGATACGTAGTATACCGGCTTTTGAAGCGGGAACTTATGTCCGTCCTTCTCTCGTTCGACAACGAACACTGCGCTTACAACTTGGTGTGTTGCCGCTATATATAACAGCATTGGTTCGCCGACATTTGGCGTGGCCAAGATTGGGTTGGTGGCCAATACTGCCTTTATTTCTTCCAATCTGGCCGTGGCCGCATCCATCCACTCGAAGTGTTCGGTGCGTCGAAGAAGGTGATAAAGAGGTAGTGCCTTTTCTCCTAATCAAGAGATAAAGCAGCTTAAGGCAGCCATGCATCCAGTTAACTTCTGGATTTGCTTGAGGTCTGTTGGGATAGCCAACTGTGACAAAGCTCGGATTTTGGACGGATTTGCTTCAATTCCTCTATTGGAGACGATGAAGCCCAAGAGCTTTCCGACAGGCACGCCGAAAACGCATTTTTCTGGATTGAGCTTGATGTCATATGTTCGGAGGTTGTCGAACGTGAGCCTCAAGTCGTCTATTAAGGATTCGATGTGTCTTGTTTTAATGACCACATCGTCTATGTATGCCTCCACTGTTTTGCCGATTTGTGTTTCCAGGCATGTCTGAATCATGCGTTGATAGGTTGCACCGGCATTTTTGAGCCCAAAAGGCATGGTGTTAAAACAGAAGGGGCCGTATGGAGTGATGAATGCCATTGTGGCTTGATCAGGCTCCGCCATCTTAATTTGATGGTATCCGGAGTATGCGTCGAGGAAGCACAATGATTCGTGTCCTGCGGTAGTGTTGATAATTTGATCGATGCAGGGGAGGGGGAAGGGTTCCTTGGGGCAAGCCTTGTTAAGGTCCTTGAAATTGACACATAGGCGCCAGGATTTGTCCTTCTTTGGTACCATCACCAGGTTTGCTAGCTAGTCCGGATGTTTTATTTCTCTAATGAATCCAGCCTCGAGTAACTTGGCTAGATCTTCTCCCATGGCTTGCCGCTTGGGCTCAGAGAAATGCCGAAAAGTCTGCTTGACCGGCTTGAACCCTTTTAGAATGTTAAGGCTATGCTCGGCCACCCTGCGTGGGATTCCTAGCATGTCTGAAGGATGCTAGGAGAAGATGTCCCAACTCTCGCGCAAGAACTCCCGTAGTGCGGCGTCTGTTGTGGGGTTCAACTGTGCCCCGATGGATGTTGTTTTTGTAAGGTCCGTTGGGTGGACCTGGAATTTGACTATTTCGTCCACTGGTTTAAAAGAAGTGGACTTGGGTATTTTGTCGAGTATCACGTCGTCCCTGTCCACTATGGAGCGCAGCATAATTAGTTCTTCGGCCGCCAGGGCTTTGGATAACGCCTTGAGGGCTAGTGCAGCGGTTTTATTTTCGACGTGGAGTGCTATGTCCGGATCACTAGCCAGAGTGATTATTCCATTGGGCCCGGGCATTTTGAGCTTCATGTACCCATAGTGGGGTATAGCTTGGAAGATCGCGAATGCCTCCCGCCCTAAACGGGCGTGGTATCCGCTAGTAAACGGGGCCACTTGGAATGTGATTTCTTCGGACCTATAGTTCTCCTTCGTGCCGAATACCACATCTAGTGTGATTTTTCCCGCACAACGTGCCTCCCGACTAGGGATGATTCTTCTGAAGGTTGTGCTACTTTGCTCAATGCGGCTCTTGTCTAGTTCCATCTTGCTAAGAGTTTCGTCGTAGATGAGATTTAATCCACTGCCACAGTCCATGAGCACTTTAGTAAGCCGGAAGCCATCAACAATTGGACTAAGGACCAAAGCAGCTGGTGCTCGGGCTGTTCGGAATTGAGGTTCGTCACTGGCATTGAAGGTTATGGCCGTGTGGTTCCATGGATTTATTTCTACAACGTGGCAGACTTCGGCAAGGTTGCGGAGTGTTCGCTTGCGCCTATTATTTGAGGCGAAGGTCTCGAAGACTGTCAATACTGTATTGTTATTTTCCATAGGATGGTGCTCTATTGTATTGTTGGTGAGGATATCCTCGCCGCTCTTGGCCACCTGCTAGAGTATCCAACATGCTCTAAGGTTGTGTGTTCGCATGGTATCCGTTCTACCGTGAATTTTGCATGGCCCATTGAGCCATCCCTCCAATACAGTTCCACGCCCTGTAGTGGGATTTGGTTTATTTGTAGTTGGATCAGGTGACTTACGAGAGTACACCCTTTTAGTTCGGACGGGGGGTTTAGTGAGAGCCGGAGGGTCCCAGAATTTTGTTTAGGTTTTCTAGGCGCTTTCCATCGCACAGTACTTCCGTACTATGGCCGCCAAGTCAGCAAAGTGTGCTATGTCACGGCGACTTATGACGTTGAGGATTCCCTTGTCCATGCAATTTTTGAAAAAGAATGAAACTGCGTCTTCCTCACGACAGTCCCTGACCTTGCTCATTACAAGGAGGAATCTGGCCCAATAGTGATGTACTGTCTCTTGGGGCTCTTGTCTAATGTGGGAAAGATCGCTTGAGTCTGGGTGGGTGGGTAGATTTTGGTCCAAACCCTGACCCAATCTGAGACCCAAGGGCGGAGGAGTTTCCGAGCTTGGCAGTTCGGACTTCGGGATGTTGCCCAATAGTTCTGGCCCGCCGTCTGATTCTAGGTTCGAGGCTTGGGCCATGTCCTCCCGTGGACGGGTATCCGGCTCGGAGAGCTCGGGGATCTGGGCATAGTTTGTCCTCAAAATAGAGGAAGGATTTCTACATTGCTCCACCACCGCTATCTGATGGGTGACCGGCGGAGAGCTAATCTCCCTTTGGTCGGGTTTAAGCCTGATCCGATCATAGTCCGTTGCGACTCCCAGGGCGGCGATGCGATCCAAGAGCTCGTTCAGTGAAGAGAGCTCTATTGGATCCATCTGCTCGGCGAATCCCGAGCCGATGTGGAGGCTGTTTTTGATGACCCGAGAAGTCATCGTCCGCGCGACGGCCGAACAGGCGGTCATGACGAAGCCGCCTAGTCGGAGAGTCTGGCCTACAGCTAGGGCTCCCGCTGAGGTAATGTTCTCCTTGACAACAAGACGAGCCATCAAGCCTTATCGTGGCGGCACAATGGAACTCTCAAGGAAAGCACCAATGTCCGTGTCAAAACCGGCGGATCTCGGGTAGGGGGTCAGGGGACACAATGTTTACCCAGGTTCGGGCCCTCTCGATGGAGGTAATACACTACATCCTGCTTGATTGATCTCGATGATATGAGTATTACAAGAGTTGATCTACCACGAGATCGTAGAGGCTAAACCCTAGAAACTAGCCTATGATTATGATTGTTGTTGTCCTACGGACTAAACCCTCAGGTTTATATAGACACCGGAGGGGGCTAGGGTTAAACAGAGTCGGTTACAAGGGAGGACATCTACACATCCGAATTGCCAAGCTTGCCTTCCACACAAAGGAGAGTCGCACCCGGACACGGGACAAAGTCTTCAATCTTGTATCCTCATAGTCCAGCAGTCCGGCCAAATCATATAGTCCGGATGTCCGAGGACCTCCTAATCCGGGACTCCCTCAGGAGGGATGATGTAGCACAACGACGGTAGGTATTCCCCCCCAGTTATGAAACCAATGTTATAGAACCAGTAGGAGGACCAGTCAACACAACGTAAACAACCCCTCCACACAAATAACAACACCTCGCAACCCGACGTGTTAAAGGGGTTGTCAATCCCTTTCAGGTAATGGTGCCAGAAACGACGAGTGACGGGAGATAAAGTTATAAATATTGATAGATCGAACGCCAAATAAAATAAATTGCAGAAAGGTATTTTTCGATTTTTGGTTTAATATATCTGAATAAAAATGCAATGGAAAGTTAGATCGCAAGGAAAATATATGCGATAGAAGACCCCGGGGCCGTAGGTTTCACTAGTGGCTTCTCTTGAGAAACATAACAAACAGTGGGTGAACAAATTACTGTTGGGCAATTGATAGAACCTCAAATAATTATGACGATATCTAGGCAATGATCATTACATAGGCATCACGTCCAAGATTAGTAGACCAACTCCTGCCTGCATCTACTACTATTACTCCACACATCGACCGCTATCCAGCATGCATCTAGTGTATTAAGTTCATGGGAAAACAGAGTAATGCATTAAGAACGATGACATGATGTAGACAAGATCCATTTATCTATATGGTGGTAGATATAGATCTCATTTTTTTACCCTTAGTAGCAACGATACATACGTGTCGGTTCCCTTTCTGTCACTGGGATCAAGCACCGTAAGATCGAACCCACTACCGGGCACCTCTTCCCATTGCAAGATAAATAGATCAAGTTTGCCAGACAAAACCAAAATATCGGAGAAGAAATACGAGGCTATAAGAGATCATGGATAAAAGAGATCAAAGAAACTCAAATACTTTCATGGATATAAAAACATAGATCTGATCATAAACTCGAAGTTCATCGATCCCAACAAACACACCGCAAAAGAGTTACATCATATGGATCTCGAAGAGACCATTGTACAGAGAGATATGAAGCCATCTAGCTACTAACTACGGACCCGAAGGTCTACAAATAACTACTCACGCATCATCAGAGAGGCACCAATGGAGGTGGTGAACCCCATCTGAGATGGTGTTTAGATTGGATCTAGTGTTTCTGGACTCTGCGGCGGCTGGATGAATATTCCGTCGACTCCCCTAGGGTTCCGGTATTTTTGGGGTATTTATAGAGCAAAGAGGCGGTCCGGGGGGCACCCGAGGTGGGCACAACCCACCAGGGCGCGGCAGGGCCTCCTGGCGCGCCCTGATGGGTTGTCCCCTCCTCGGGACTCCCCCAAGTGCAACTAGGGCCCATTGCCTTCCTTCTGGCCCATAAAAAATCTCCATAAAGTTTCGTGGCATTTGGAGTCCGTTTGATATTGATTTTCTGCGATGTAAAAAACATGGAAAAAACAGCAACTGGCACTTGGCACTATGTCAATAGGTTAGTACCAAAAAATGATATAAAATGATTATAAAACATCCAAGATTGATAATAAAACAGCATGGAACAATCAAAAATTATAGATACGTTGGAGATGTATCAATCACCAACGTCGGTTAAATCCAAAAATGAAGGAAGTGGTAAGAACGGAAATCTTAAAACTTCTGGAAGCAAGTATAATCTATCCTATAGCTGATAGCAGATGGGTAAGTCTTGTTCATTGTGTCCATAAGAAAGGAGGTATAAATGTTGTTCCTAATGATAAGAATGAACTTATTCCATAAAGAATTGTTACAGGCTATAGAATGGTAACTGATTTTAGAAAATTAAATAAAGCAACTAGAAAAGATCATTACCCTCTGCCTTTTATTGATCAAATTCTTGAAAGATTATCTAAGCACACACATTTTTGATTCCTTGATGGATATTCTAGTTTTTCACAAATACATGTTTCTCAACCTGATCAAGAAAAGAACACTTTTACTTGTCCCTTTGGAACCTACGCTTATAGACGTATGCCTTTCGGTTTATGTAATACACCTGCTACATTTCAAAGATGTATGACTGCTATATTCTCTGACTTTTGTGAAAAGATTGTTGAGTTTTTCATGGATAACTTCTCTGTTTATGGGAAGTCTTTTGATGATTGTTTAAGCAATCTCGAGCGAATTTTGCAGAGGTGTGAACAAAAAAAATCTTGTCTTGAATTGGGAGAAGTGCCACTTTATGGTTAATGAAGGCAATGTCTTGGGTCATAAAATTTCTGAAAGAGGTATTGAAGTGGATCAAGCTAAGGTTGATGCAATTGAGAAAATGCCATGTCCTAAAGATATAAAAGGTATTCATAGTTTCTTAGGTCATGCTGGTTTCTATAGGAAATTTATCAAAGACTTCTCTAAAATTTCTAGGCCTGTTACGAGTCTTTTGCAAAATGATATTCCTTTTGTTTTTTATGATGATTGTTTAGAAGCCTTTGAAACACTCAAGAAAGCCTTAATTACTGCACCTATTGTTCAACCACCTGATTGGAACTTGCCTTTTGAAATTATGTGTGATGCTAGTGATTATGCTGTTGGTGCTGTTCTAGGACAAAGAGTTGATAAGAAACTGAATGTTATTCATTATGCTAGTAAAACTCTAGACAGTGCTCAACGAAACTATGCTACTACTGAAAAAGAATTCTTAGCAGTGGTGTTTTCTTGTGATAAATTTAGACCTTATATTGTTGATTCCAAAGTAATTGTTCACACAGACCATGCTGCTATTAAATATCTTATGGAAAATAAAGATGCTAAAGTTTGACTTATTTGATGGGTTCTCTTGTTACAAGAATTTGATTTACATATCATAGATAGAAAAGGAGCTGAGAACCCAGTAGCTGATAATTTATCTAGGCTTGAAAATGTGCCTGATGACCCACTACCTATTGATGATAGTTTTCCTGATGAGCAGTTAGCTGCAATAAATGTTGCTCATAGTACTCCTTGGTATGCTGATTATGCTAATTACATTCTTGCTAAATATTTACCACCTAGCTTTACATACCAACAAAAGAAAAAAAATTCTTCTATGATTTAAGACATTACTTTTGGGATGACTCACATCTTTATAAAGAAGGAGTAGATGGTATTATTAGACGTTGTGTACCTGAGCATGAACAGGGACAAATCCTACGGAAATGTCACTCCGAAGCTTATGGAAGGCATCATGCTGGAGATAGAACTGCTCACAAGGTATTGCAATCAGGATTTTATTGGCCTACTCTCTTCAAGGATGTCCATAAGTTCATCTTATCTTGTGATGAATGTCAAAGAATAGGTAATATCGGTAAGCATCAAGAAATACCTATGAATTATTCACTTGCTGTTGAACCATTTGATGTTTGGGGATTTGATTACATGGGACCTTTTCCTTCCTCTAATGGGTATACACATATTTTGGTTGATGTTGATTATGTTACTAAATGGGTAGAAGCTATTCCAACCAGTAGTGCTGATCACAACACCTCTATTAAAATGCTTAAGGAAGTTATTTTCTCAAGGTTTGGAGTCCCTAGATATTAATGACTGATGGTGGTTCACACTTTATTCATGGTGCTTTCCGTAAAATGCTTGCCAAGCATGATGTTAACCATAGAATTCCATCACCTTATCGTCCTCAGTCTAGTGGTCAAGTTGAACTTAGCAATAGCGAAATAAAATTAATTTTGCAAAAGACTGCAATAGGTACAGGAAGAATTGGTCTAAGAAATTAGATGATGCACTTTGGGCTTATAGAACAGCATATAAAAATCCTATGGGTATGTCTCCTTATAAAATGGTTTATGGAAAAGCTTGTCATTTGCCTCTTGAGTTGGAACATAAAGCATATTGGGCCATCAAAGAGCTCAATTATGATTTCAAGCTTGCTGGTGAGAAGAGTTTATTTGATATTAGCTCTTTAGATGAATGGAGAACCCAAGCTTATGAAAATTCAAAATCATTCAAAGAAAAAGGTTAAAGATGGCATGACAAAGAATCCAAAAGCGTGAGTTTAAAGTCGGAGAATATGTTCTTTAGTACAAATCTTGTTATAGATTCTTTGCAGGAAACTCCTCTCAAAATGGGAAGTCCCCTACGTTATCGAGGAGGTTGACCGGTCTGGAGCCATCAAAATAAAGAATTCCGAAGGTACTAACCTAAAGGTTGTCAATGGGCAATGAATAAAACATGGTATCTCAGGTACGCCCATTAATATTGAAAGTAATGTTATTCAAACTTTGACACCGGAAGAACACATAAAAGAGTCCTTCTGGAACACTCCAGAATCATGAAAATAAGGAGGTACGTGATATGGTAAGTAAACGGACTCCGAAAAATCCGCAAAAATATTTTTTATCAGTTTTGGAATATTTAGAAAATTTGGAAATAAAGAAACTTCCAGGAAGCATACCCTGGTGGGCACAAGACACCAGGCGCCCAGGTGGGTTGTGCCCACCTGGGACACCTTTGGGACTCTGTTTTGCTACCATATGCTTGTCCTCCAAGATAAAAAATCTATATATACTTCCCGAACCTGTTTACCACTGTATCACGGAGAAATCCTCTGTTTTCTTTTCCTTGCTATTTTCTGTCAAATCACATCTACCATGGCTGCTTCAAGTTCCTCCAAGGACAAGTTCTTCAAGAACATCATCAACCCATATATTCGGGAGGTGGTGCAGCACCCTCAGGTCATCCAGATGCATCAGGGGGTGCTTCACCTCCGTGATGTGCCATGTCCCAAGGGGACGGGAACCATGGAGGCCAGGCTTGAACTATGGAGGAAGACGTCTTCCGGTGCAAGGGGATGGTGGAGCTTGAACTCAATGCCAATCACCTTATGATCACGAACCTCTCCCGTGATCTCAAGGTGGATGGCAAGCCCATGAAGGACATCGTCTTCACCCTCAACAAGAAAATCAACTTCCTCCAAAGCCAGATCAATGACCTCCAAAACCAAGTCTTTGAATATGAGGCGAGGTTTAAAGGTATGAGTTTGGCTGCTAGTTGCAGGACCCGTGAGACTCACTGCCCCTCTTATGATGGCAGACCACTGCCATGGAAATCCGAGGACAAGACCTCTACTTCATCACCACCACCTTCTTCTTCACCACCAAAGGAGAATTGAGTATCAGGTATGGGCACTTCCCTTGGCTTTCATCAAGCTTGGGGGAGGTGCCCCGGTATCGTATCATCCCACTAACTTTTTGCCTTTACTTATTTTAGTTTAATCTTTTGCTTTAGATGAATAAAAGTTTAGTTCAATCCTTTCTTCTTTGAGAGTTTTCTTAGTGATCTATCCATGTAATCGTGTGCAAGTTATATGATAAAGTTTAGTTTGAGTTTTTTGCTTTCTTTAATTTCATGTTGCAAATGAAAGAGAAGCTAGAAATAAGAAAGAAAAAGCGAAAGGAAATAAATAAAAGAAAGGAAGTATGAGTAGAAATTTTTATTAGAGATCAAACATATTATTAAATAAAAGATAAAGGAAATAAATAAAAGAAAGGAAGTATGCGTAGATTATTTTTTTTAGAGATTGACAAACATTGTATTAGTCAATGATGCAACTCATGAAAGAATTAATAAGGGAAGAGAAGATTCACATATAAATATACTATCCTAGAAATCTTTTGTGATTGTGAGCCCTCCTCAAAATATTATATGCCAAAATTTTGACGTTGGACAAGGAAGACAACTTAATGGTTTATGTTTGTTT
Organism: Triticum urartu; assembly: GCF_003073215.2. Taxonomy (NCBI): domain Eukaryota; kingdom Viridiplantae; phylum Streptophyta; class Magnoliopsida; order Poales; family Poaceae; genus Triticum; species Triticum urartu. The sequence goes on along the minus strand of NC_053024.1, from coordinate 144,455,789 downwards.
ATATTCAGATAGAATTCATATTCTCATATATCCTTTAACATGTGGTGCTTGCCCCTATCTTTGCTAGCGAAAAATTCTGCACTAAGTAGAGATACTACTTGTGCATCCAAAAACCCTTAAACCCAAATCTTACTTTCAAGTGTCCACCATACCTACCTAGGGATTGAGAAAGATCCCTCAAGTAAGTTCTCATCCGTGCAAAAAGGCAATAAAAATTGCTTCTAAAAGTGTGAGATCATTTAGTGTAAGAGAAAATTGAGCATTGCACGAACTTGTGATGGTGAAGAATAAAAGCGGCATACTGCATAATAAAGGTCGCTATCACAAGGGGCAATGCAACATGATGTTCTTTTGCACTAAGGGGTTGAACATACAAACAAATAAGCGCATGGCAACCTCTGCTTCCCTCTGCGAAGGGCCTATCTTTTACTTTTATGTATTTACTTTTATGCAAAGAGTCAAAGTTTTCCGTCTATCCCTTTTTATTTTTCTCCTTTGGCAAGCATCATGTGGTGAGGGAAGATCTAGGTACATATGTCCACTTGAATATAGATAGCATGAGTTATTATTATTGACACCACCCTTGAGGTGAATACGTTGGGAGGCGAAACTATAAGCCCCTATCTTTCTATGTGTCCGGTTGAAACGTTTTTCTCATGTGTACGTGGTGAGTGTTAGCAATCATATAAGAGTATATGATGGTTGACTATGTGGACTTGCCTAAAGGCTCCAACACATGACCCTTCCTGCAAAGATGATGAATTGTAGTTGCAAAGTTGACTAAGAACATAGTTTGTTGGTTTTTAATAGAGTTTTTGCTTTATACTTCAATTATGTGATGAATTTTTACTTATTCATGAGAAGTACATGATAGAAGTTTATGATAAAAGTTCTGTGATAAGATTTTTAAGTTTAAGTTTGTTGCTGTTATAATTATCAACATGATGCTTCTATGTTCATATTTTGTTTTTATCGACACCGCTCTCTCAAAGCATGTGGGGATGTTTTTCGATTTCGCTTTTCGCTTGAGGACAAGCGAGGTCTAAGCTTGGGGGAGTTGATATGTCCATTTTGCATCATGTTTTCTTACTATTATTTATAATGTTTTTGTCCATAATAATGCTTTTTGGAGTACTCCTAATGCCTTTTCTCTCATAATATGCAAGGTATACACAAAGAGGGAGAATTCCGGCAGCTGGAAATATAGACTTGAAAAAGCTACGTCAGGCTACCTATTCTGCACAACTCCAAACAAGCTAAAACTTCACGGAGATTTTGTATGGAATATTTGAGGAATATTGGAGCAAATAACTACCAGAGGGGGCCCACCATGTGGGCACAACCCACCTGGGCGCGCCAGGGAGCCCAGGCGTGTCCTGGTGGGTTATGCTCACCCAGGCCCACCTTCGATGCCCATCTTCTGGTATATAAGTCGTTTTGACCTAGAAAAAAATAAGAGGAGGACTTTTGGGATGGAGTGTCGCCTTCTCGAGTCGGAACTTGGGCAAGAGCACTTTTTCCCTCCGACGGAGCGATTCCGTCAGGGGAACTTCCTTCCCGGAGGGGGAAATCATCATCATCATCATCACCAACAACTCTCCCATCTTGGGGAGGGCAATATCCATCAACATCTTCAACAGCACGATCTCCTCTCAAACCCTAGTTCATCTCTTGTGTTCAATCTTGTTACCGGAACTATAGATTGGTGCTTCTAGGTGACTAGTAGTGTTGATTACTATATGATTTACTTGGTGGAAGATTATATGTTCAGATTCAATATGCTATTTCATACCCCTCTGACCTTGAGCATGATTATCATTTGTGAGTAGTTACTTTTGTGCTTGAGGTCACGGGAGAAATCGTATTGCAAGTAATCATGTGAATTTGATATGTGTTCGATATTTTGATAGTATGTATGTTGTGATTCACTTAGTAGTGTCATGTGAACGTCAACTACATGACACTTCACCATATTTGGGCCTAAGGGAATGCATTGTGCAGTAGCAATTAGATGATGGGTTGCGAGAGTGACAGAAGCTTAAACCCCAGTTTATGCGCTATTCCGTAAGGGACCGATTGGATCCAAATGTTTAATGCTATGGTTGGAATTTATTCTTAATACTTTTCTCATAGTTGTGGATGCTTGCGGGAGGGTTAATCATAAGTAGGAGGCTTGTTCAAGTAAGAACAGCACCTAAGCACCGGTCCACCCACATATCAAATTATCAAAGTACCGAACACGAATTAAACTAACATGATGAAAGTGACTAGATGAAAATCCCGTGTACCCTCAAGAACGCTTTCCTTATCATATGAGACTGTTTTGGCCTGTCCTTTGCTTCAAAAGGATTGGGCTACCTTGCTACACTTTTGTTACTACTATCGTTACTTGCTCGTTACAAATTATCTTGCTATCAAACTACTCTGCTACTTACAATTTCAGCACTTGCAGACATTACCTTGCTGAAAACCACTTGTCATTTCCTTCTGCTCCTCGTTGGGTTCGACGCTCTTACTTATCAAAAAGAGCTACAATTGATCCCATATACTTGTGGGTCATTAGTGTGTCGGAGGAGTCCATAAAAAGGTAGCGCCTTTTCTGCTAATCTGGAGATAAAGCGGCTCAAGGCTGCCACGCACCCAGCTAGTTTTCGGACTTGCTTTAAGTTTGTTGGTGTTGCCAATTGTTACCAGGCTCGTATTTTTTCTGGGTTCGCTTCAATTCCTCTATTGGAAATTATGAACCCAAGTAGTTTTCCGGCTGGAACACTGAAGACACATTTTTCCAGATTGAGTCGTATGTCATATGTTCGGAGGTTGTCAAATGTGAGTCGTAGATCGTCCACCAATGATTCGACGTGTTTAGTCTTAATGACAACATCATCTACGTATGCCTCCACTCTCATGCCAATTTTATTTTCCAGACATGTTTGAATCATATGCTGGTAAGTGGCGCCAGCATTTTTGAGCCCAAAATGCATAGTGTTGAAGCAGAAAGGCCCATAGGGGGTAATGAATGCTATTGCAGCTTGGTTGGACATCTTCATCTTAATTTGATGATATCCGGAGTATGTATTGGGGAAACACAGTGAGTCATGTCCTGCAGCCGCGTCGATGATTTGGTTAATGCAGGGCAGTGGGAAGGGGTCCTTAGGGCAAGCCTTATTGAGGTCCTTGAAATCGACACAAAGGCGCCAGGCTTTATCCTTCTTTGGCACCATGACCAGGTTTGCTAGCCAGTCCGGGTGTTTGATCTCTCTAATAAACCCGGCTTCAAGTAGCTTGACTAGATCCTCCCCCATAGCTTGTCGTTTGGGTTTGGAAAATCGTCGCATCGTTTGCTTGACTGGTTTAAACCCCTTTATTATGTTGAGGATGTGTTCGTCCAGTCTGCGTGGGGTTCCTAGCATATCCGAAGGATGCCAGGCAAAGATGTCCCAATTTTCATGCAGGAATGCTCGCAAGGCGACGTCGACCGTCGGATCTAGTTGTGCTCCTATGGAGGCTGTCTTGTTTGGATTCGTCGTGTGCACTTGGAATTTAACTATTTCGTCAGCTGGTTTGAAAGAAGTGGACTTGGCCTCTTATCGAGGATTACATCATCTTTGTCCACTTTGGAACACAAAGTGGTTAACTCCTCGACCGCGAGGGCCTCAGATAGTGCCTCGAGGGCTAAGGATGCAATTTTATTTTCCGCGCAGAGTGCTATATCTGGATCACTGGTGATTGTGATAACTCTGTTGGGCCCTGGCATTTTGAGCTTCATTTACCCGTAATGGGGTATGGCATGAAAGCGTGTGAAGGCGTCTCGCCCCAACAAGGCATGATATCCGTTGTTGAAAGGTGCGACGTGGAAGAGCAACTCTTCGGACCTGTAGTTCTCCGGCGTGCCGAATACTACATCAAGTTTAATTTTCCCTGAGCATCGTGCTTCTCGACTGGGGATAATGCCTCAAAAGGTGGTACTGCTTTGCTCGATGCGACTCTTGTCCATTTGCATTTTATTGAGTGTGTCCTCGTAGATGAGGTTCAGTCCGCTGCCGCCATCCATGAGCACCTAGGTGAGTCAAAAGCCATCCACGATTGGGTTTAAGACCAAGGCGGCAGGTGCTCGGAATGATGTATCCCTTGGTTCGTCATTGGCAGTAAAAGTTATTGCCATATTGTTCCAAGGGTTTAGTGCAGCTACTTGGTTAACTTCGGCGAGGTCGCGGAACGCCCTTTTGCGTCAATTATTTGAAGAAACGGTCTCGAAGACCGTAAATACATTGTGGTCGTCATCCTCCAAAGATTACTTCTCTGGGGTAGTGTTGGTGAGGATGGCCTCACCGCTCTTAGCCACCTGCCGAAGTACCGAACATGCCCGAAGGCTATGTGTTGGTTCGGTATTCGACTTCGTGTGTATCTGACAGGGCTTGTCGAGCAATTCGTCAAGGACAGTTCTATGTCCTGTGAAGGATTTGACTTTCTTATCAATGAGATGATTATTGGGTGCCTCGTAAATGTGTATTCTTCTTGCCCGTCTGATCGGCTGCTTAAAGGCAGGAGGATCCTATCGGGTTGTCTGGCCTTTCCATGTGCTTTCCATTGTGTAGTACTTCTGCACTATGTGTGCCAAATCTGTGAAGTGCAGTATGCGACGGCAGTTGAGGGCATTGAAGATTCCCTTGTCCGTACAGTTGCGGCAAAAAACTGAAACAACGTCGTTGTCACATCAATCTTTAATCTGGTTTTTAACAAGGAGGAACCTGGCCCAAAAGTGATGGACCGTTTCCTGAGGTTGATGTCATACGTACATTAGGTTGCATACGTCCGGAGGACCTGAATTGCTTGGAGAATATTGTTTATGGTGGGTGGGTGGGCTGAAATCCGAACCCTGACCCACTATTGGATCTGGAGTTTGAAAAATATTCGAGGTCACTAGCCCAGGATCTGGAGGGTCCTGGAGGCTTTCGGTCTCGACGCCTGATTCTATGTTCGGAGGACATATGGTCTCTTCCCGGAGATGGGTATCCGGCACGTAGGGCTCGGAGATCTAAACATAGCTTGTTCTTAACTTAGGGGGAGTAGTATTCTCAGCTTGTTCCTCTACAACCGCTACCAGGTGGGTGATCAACGGGGACTTGATTTCCCTCTGGTCGGGTTTAATCCTAATCTGATCATAGGCTGTTGAGACCCCCAGGGCAGCGATGTGATCAAGCAGTTCGTTCAAGGACGCGACTTCTGCTGGATCCATCTTTTGGGAGTGTGCAAGGCCGATGCGGAGGTGACGTTTGGCAGTTGCGGGGGCTGCCTTTCGCTTAAAGGCCAAGCGAGCGCCCATGGTGAGATCGCTGAGCTAAAGGATCTGCCCTGGCGCTAGGGCCCTTCCAGAGGTAATGTTGTCATTGATGTCAAGGCGAGCCATCAATCCTTCCATCGACGACACAAAGGAACTCTCAATGAAAGCACCAATGTTGGTGTCAAAACCGGTCGATCTCGGGTAGGGGGTCCTAAACTGTGCGTCTGAGGATCAAAGGTAATAGGAGACAAAGGAGACACGATGTTTACCCAGGTTCGGGCCCTCTTAATGGAGGTAAAACCCTACTTCTTGCTTGATTGACTTTGATGAATATAGGGGTTACAAAACTTGATCTACCTCGAGATCGTAATGGCTAAACCCTAGATGTCCAGCCTATATGAATTCTGACTGCCTCTACGGACTAAACCCTCCGGTTTATATAGACACCGGAGGGGCCCAAGGCTGTACAAGGTCGGTTTACAAAGGAAGGAAACTATACATCCGAACATTAATCTTGCGATCCACACAAAGGAGAGTTCTATCCAGACACGGGGGAAGGCCTTCTACCTTGTATATTCATGGCCCATCAGTCCGGCCCATAACACACTGCCCGGACACCCGAGGACCCCTTAATCCAGGACTTCCTCAGATACCTCATGCAAGGGGTTACAATGGTGTATGCAATTTCTACCGAGAGTTTTCTATCTGTGGATAGATGATGAGGAGGACCCTAGACCTCCTTTTATATAGGCAGTAGAGGTCTAGGGTTTACAAGGCGGTAGATGCAATCTTGGACGCTACCGCCCTCTTACCTTGGAGGCCACAAAGGTCGTCTTCACCTTCTAGGATTGCTTCTTGTCTTGGGCTTAGCGGCCCCTCGTAGTTGGTGAGGCCGGGCTCCCTAGCATTAGCCACCCTTGGTATAGACCCCATCAGTAGCCCATGAGTGTGTCGGAGGTCACAGGAGACGACCACGAGACCTCCTGTGGGGTCCCATATTTTTCTAAAGTCTCTTCATATGCCCCCTCCACTAGGGAGGCTGGGTGTCAGTTTGCTTGAGCCTCTGGTCCACCTAGAGTGCTCCTCAGCGTCCTCAGGAAGGTTCTGTGTTAAGCTCTCCATGAATCTTGGGGTGGAGCGGTGAGGCTGTCGCAACTGTTGCACCAACCTTTCTGCAAAAAAGGAACTTCTCTAACCCAGAGAGATCACTCGTTCCGCCTCCGTGGGGTGACGCTTCAGGTTTTGGTTGTCTATATGAGGGGGAAATGAAGGGTTTCACGTCCCACCCTGCTTCTCTTCATTTCAACCTCTTCGTCCGTCTCGAAACCCCTTGATGCTCCACCACCGTTCTAACTTCATCCTTTCGCCGCGCCCCCACCTACCTGCCACCGATGGCTAGGACAAGGAGTGAGAAAGGGGAGTGGGCTCTTCTCTAGGAGCTGTCGTCGAGTGGCGCTGGCAAGAAGCAGAAGTGGGTTGCCCCCACATGGGGAGAGAAATCTGCGCACGCCGCCTCTAAGTCCAATGGAAAGTGGTTCCTTTCTGGGGCCACATAAGGCGAGATCCAAGGGTACAAGGACCAACTTCTTATGCCGGCGGATCTGAGCAATCAGCTTCCGACCGGAGAGTTCCCGCTAGAGCCCCGTGATGGCGAGCATGTCCTATGCCTGGGCTATTTCGGCCTAGGGCGGGTTCCCACTCCATAATTTTTTTGTGGGGCCTCCTATGCATCTTAGTTGCATCACATCCCGCCCAACGGGGTTCTCCATATCGCCAATTTCATCACTTTCTGCGAGTGCTCTCTCGGGATAGCTCCTCACTTTGAGTTGTTCCGTTACTTCTTCCAGGTATGCATCCAAATGAACAAGGGTGTTGTCTGCGCCCTCGAGGGTGCCATCCTGCAGGATCTCCCCAACTCCACGTTCTTCTCCTTTGATCTTCCAAAGTCCATTTAGGAGTGGCATAAATCTCGGCGAGGACCTACTGGCCTTCGTGAATGAGCCCCCGCAGAAGCTACGGTCATGGGCTTTGCTAGCCAAGTTGACACCGGAGGCCAAGGCTCTGGTGGAGGCCACTTCTCGCTTGAATAAATGCGGGCTGATAGGAGGTCACATCATGCGCACCTGGGTGGCATGTTGTGGCCTGACGTTGGAGGGTTGGGACCTCCCGATGTTCCGATACGCGGGCTCAAAGGACGCCACATAACTCTCCCAAAAGGAGCTAGACCTGACGGTCATCAATGTTTGCCTTAGCTTCCTGGTGGGGCCATATTCCATTGCCAGGTCGCACAAGAAGGCTGTCATGCCCCTTTCGGTCGACCTCCTCCCGGGCAGTGTAAGTACTTCTTTGTGGCTCCGTTGTTGTTGCAGGTCGACATACCATGTCATGATTTCTCTCGTTTTTTTTTCTTGTGAGGAGTTTGCAGCCTTTGAGGCATTCCGCTCAGAGCCCCCGCTACCAGGCCAACATGTGAGCCCATCTATGGACGCTCTTATGAATGTGGCCTCCTTTGAGACCTTCCACGCAAAGGTCGGAGCTGCTAAGAAATGGAAGAGAGCCCTAGAGAAATATTCTCATGTAGACGACTGCGTGGAGGAGGCCTCTGGTGACCTTGACTAGCCGGAGGGCGATGAAGGCTCAACCTCACGGTCGAGCGGTCACGACTGCGGTAATGGTGAAGGTGGCGATGATGGTGACAACGAGGATGATGTCGTCGACATCGACGATGATGACGAGGAGGTGAAGGATGTTGAGGAGGACAAGGAGGGCAAGGAAATAGTGAGGAGATGAAGGGGGCGGCCACCGAGGTGTAACGCTGATATGTCCCCAACGTATCTATAATTTTTGCTTGTTCCATGCTGTTATAATATCAATGTTGGATGTTTTATAATCATTTTATAGTCATTTTATATCATTTTTTGGTACTAACCTATTGACATAGTGCGAAGTGCCAGTCGCTGTTTTTCCATGTTTTTTACATCACACAAAATCAATATCAAATGGAGTCCGAATGCCATGAAACTTTACGGGGAATTTTATGGGCCAGAAGGAACACAATGGGCCCTGGCTGTGCCTGGGGGGTGCCCCGAGGGGGGCACAACCCACCAGGGCGCGCCGGCAGGCCCAGGCGTGCCCTGGTGGGTTGTGCCCACCTCGGGTGCCCCCTGACCGCCTCTTTGCTCTATAAATACCCCAATATTTCCAGAACCGTAGGTGAGTCGACAAAATATTCATCCAGCCGCCGCAGAGTCCAAAACCACCAGATCCATCTAGACATCATCTCCGATGGGGTTCACCATCTCCATTGGTGCCTCTCTGATGATGCATGAGTAGTTCTTTGTAGACCTTTGGGTCCATAGTTAGTAGCTAGATGGCTTCCTCTCTCTCTCTCTCTTGATTATCAATACAATGGTCTCTTGGATATCCATATGATATAACTCTTTTGCGGTGTGTTTGTTGGGATCGATGAACTTTGAGTTTATGATTAGATCTATCTTTTTATATCCATGAAAGTATTTGAGTTTCTTTGATCTCTTTTATGCATGATCTCTTATAGCCACATATTTCTTCACCAATATTTGGGTTTTGTCCGGCCACCTTGATCTATTTATCTTGCATTGGGAAGAGGTGCTTTGTAGTGGGTTCGATCTTACGGTGCTTGATCCCAGTGACAGAAAGGGAACCGGCACATATGTATCATTGCTACTAAGGATAAAACGATGGGGTCTATCTCTACATAGATAGATCTTGTCTACATCATGTCATCGTTCTTATTGCATTACCCCGTTTCTCAGTGAACTTAATACACTAGATGCATGCTGAACAGCAGTCGATGTGTGGAGTTATAGTGGTAGATGCAGGCAGGAGTTGGTCTACTAATCTTGGACGTGATGCCTATGTAATGATCATTGTCTAGATATCGTCATGAGTATTTGATGTTTTATCAATTGCCCAACAGTAATTTGTTCACCCACCGTTTGCTATTTTTCTCGAGAGAAGCCACTAGTGAAATCTATGGCCCTCGGGTCTCTTTGTCATATTATTTGACTTTGCGATCTATTTTCCTTTGCTTTTATTTTCAGATATATTAATCCGAAAACCCAAAAATACCTTTCTGCAATTTATCCTTATTTATTTTATTTCGCGTTCGATCTATCAAACTACTACAAATTTATTTCACGTCCGTTTGCCTACTTGAGGCGCCATACCTCGGAAGGGATTGACAACCCCTTTAACACGTCGGGTTGCGACGATTTATTATCTGTGTGTAGGTGCTGTTTACGTTGTGTTGCTTGGTTCTCCTACTTGTTCGATAACCTTGGTTTCATATATGAGGGAAATACCTACCGCCGCTATGCTGCATCATCCCTTCCTCTTTGGGGAAATACCGATGTAGCTTCAAGCGACATCAAAAGGAATTTCTGGCGCCGTTGCTGGGGAGGATCTTCAACACATACCAGGTTCCTAATCACAAATTCATCTCCTCTAAATTTACATTATTTGCCATTTGCCTCTCGTTTTCCTCTCCCCCACTTCATAAAAATTTTCTGTTTTATTCACCCCTCTTTTTCTGTTCGTCGTTCTCTTGCTTTCTAGTCTTGATGGCTAGTGTTCCTACTCCTCCTTTGTCACCAGATCTTGAATTTTTTTACTTCAAGCAAAGACAAGGAGAAAATTTGAAAGATGCCTGGTATAGGCTTATGGAATCATATCGTATTTCCAATTTAAAGGGGGACGCTAAAGTTTTGCTTCGAAATTTTTACATAGAATTGGCTTTGCATCATACACAACTCCTAGATTTTGCTGCTAAAGGGAATTTTATTGAGCTTGATGCCAATGCTTCCTATGAAATTTTAGAAGGAATTTTTGGAATTCCACCTCAAAAGAAGGGGTTTCCTTTTACCCCTGAGAGATCTCAAATGTTGGACAAACTTGGTGATTTGCATAAACATATGGTTGAAATATAGAAATACAATGAACCCCTCTAACACCTCAATGGTAGTATCAATCGCATGAATACCCTGATTACTCTTTGCAATAAGCGATTGGATATTCTGGATCTTAAGATGGTTTATTTCCCAGAGAATCTAGGTAAGCGGAAAGAGCCTCCCGGGTTTGAGAAAACCCTTACGAAAGTTTTCAAAACTTCGGAAGACAAAACTTAGATCCTTGCTTTATGCCTAGCTATGGGCGTAAAACTATAGCGTTTGTTGGGAGGCAACCCAATGAATAAAATTTATTTTTGATTTTTGTTTCCTGTTTTTGTGTGTTAGCACAATTATGCTACTGCTATGATTGTGTTTTCTGTTTTTTAATTAGTGTTTGTGCCAAGTAAAGCCTTTAGGATCTCCTTGGTGATAGTTGTTTGATCTTGCTGAAAAAATAGAAACTTTGGCACTCACAAAAATAATTTTCATCTTTTACCGGAGAGTGATAAAATACCCACTCCAATTGCAGTAGATCAATATACAAATTTCTCAGGCCTTCCTAATATTTCAGAATTTTTGGAGTTACAGAAGCATTCGAAATAGTCAGATTGCTACAGATTGTTCTGTTTTGACAGATTCTATTTTCTTTGTGTTGTGTGCTTACTTTAATGGCCCTATGATTTTATTTGATGAGTTTTTGCCACAAAAAAGTTGGAATATAGTTGATATAATGCAAGAACAAAATATGAATTGGTTTGATATAGCACTTATAGTAGTGATTTATTATTCTTATACTAATGGATCTCATGAAGGTTTTGTTGAGTTTTGTGTGATTGAAGTTTTCAAGTTTTGGGTCATCTTACTATGGATGAAGGAATAAGGAGTAGAAGAGCCTAAGCTTGGGGATGCCCCGACATCCCACGCTATTATCCAAAAATGAGCAACCAACTATGCTTGGGGATGCCCCCGAGTGGCATCCCCTCTTTCTTCTAACGACCATCGGTATTTTACTCGAAGCTATATTTTTATTCGTCACATACTATGTGTTTTGCTTGGAGAGTCTTGTATGGTATGAGTCTTTGCTTGTTTTATTTTGTGTTTTAAGTCTTGATCCCTTGCTGGACACTCTTATTTGAGAGAGCCAAAATTATGTCATGACTTGTTAGAACTGCTCTCTATGCTTCACTTAAATTTTTATGAGCTATGGACTTGCTCTAGTGCTTCACATATATATCTTTTTGAGCATGGCGTGCTTAGTATTTTTGAAGAAATGCTCTCGTGCTTCACTTAGATTTATTTGAGAGTTAGTAAATTTTGAAGAAATTCTCTCTCGCTTCAGTTAAACTATTTTGAGAGAAAGAAAAAAATAATGCTCATGATCTTCACTTATATTTGTTTGAGCTTATGAAAAGCAACATATTAAAATTAGTCCCAAAGTGATAGATATCCAAGAAGGATATAATAAAAACTTTCGTGAAGACCATTGGACAAAATAAACTTGATTCTTAGTAATTATTTTGAGATATGATCTTGTGATATGTGAGTTATGTTGATGAGCAATTATTCTCAAGTAAGATATTGGTGTTAAGGTTTGTGATTCCCTATGCATGCACGAAAGTCAATAATCATGCAATGAAAATTATATCCTACTTGTGGTGCATTATTCGGTGTTAATTATGCTTAATGCTTGCTTATGAGATTATTCATTTCTTAGTTGGTCGCTTCTCAATCTTTTGCTAGCCTTCATTTTGCACTAAGTATGATCTCTACTTGTGCATCCAAAAACCTTTAACCCAGTTTTGCCACATGAGTCCACTATATCTACCTATATGCGGTATTCTTTTTCCATTCTAAGCAAATTTGCATGTGCCATCTCTAATTTCCAAAAATAAACTTCTCTTTTGCGTGTTCGTTTCTCTCACGGAGCGGTGAGGGGTGGCTAATATTTTCCATGCTAGATGTGTTATTCTCAAGATGAGTGTTTATTCACTTGTCATTGCACGAGAGTAAGGCAAAGGTATTAGGGAGGCCCAGTCCCGAAATGAAAATATGAATTTACTTTATGTTGTCAAATAATAAATTCCTTGGAAAGTGTTGGTATGGAAGGCAGTGGATACGGTTAGCCATGGAAAGTGAAAGTATGGTGGAAAAGGAATAAACTTTATTTTCTGTTTGGGAACCGCCTATGATATATCTAAGCATGGAAAATATTGGGAACTCTAAGTCGTTTTCATTGGTGGGATGGATACACCTCCCAAAATGTTTTTATCTCTAATTTTTTCGATTTGACCTCTGGCACCTCTACAAATCCCTACTTCCCTATACGAAGGGCCTTTCTTTTACTTTATGCAATTTTCATTTTGAATTTGAGTCTCCATCTTCTCTTATAAAAGCACCAAGTAGGAGGCAATATGATCATACCTAAGTATTGGGTGTAGCTAATATTCGAGTGTGTTTCATGAATAGATCAATGATTGAGCATGATGGGCTAGGGATAGCTTATTTTAGCATTGCTATTTTGAAAGACATGGTTTCTTGTTGATATGCTTGAGTATCTAAATTATCATGTCAAAACTAGACTATTGCTTTGAACAATATAAAAGTCCAAATGTCCATGCTATAAAGAAAATAATATGATCTGACATGATAGGCAGCATTCCACATCAAAAATTCTATTTTTATCACTTACCTACTCGAGGACGAGTAGGAGTTAAGCTTGGGGATGCTGATACGTCTCCAACATATCTATAATTTTTGCTTGTTTCATGCTGTTATATTACCAATCTTGGATGTTTTATAATCATTTTATATCATTTTTGGTACTAACCTATTGACATAGTGCCAAGTGCCAGTTGTTGTTTTCCCATGTTTATTACATCACAGAAAACCAATATCAAACGGAGTCCAAATGCCATGAAACTTTACGGAGATTTTTGATGGGCCAGAAGGAACACAATGGGCCCTGGCTCCGCCTGGGGGGTGCCCCGAGGGGGGCACAACCCACCAGGGTGCGCTAGGAGGCCCAAGCGCGCCCTGGTGGGTTGTGCCCACCTCGGGTGCCCCCTGGACCACAACTTTGCTCTATAAATACACCAATATTTCCAGAACCCTAGGAGAGTCGATGAAATATTCATCCAGCCGCTGCAGAGTCCAGAACCACCAGATCCAATCTAGAAATCATCTCGGATGGGGTTCACCACCTCCATTGGTGCCTCTCTGATGATGCGTGAGTAGTTCTTTGTAGACCTTCGGGTCCGTAGGTAGTAGCTAGATGGCTTCCTCTCTCTCTCTTGATTATCAATACAATGGTCTCTTGGAGATCCATATGATGTAACTCTTTTGCAGTGTGTTTATTGGGATCGATGAACTTTGAGTTTATGATCAGATCTATCTTTTTATACCCATGAAAGCATTTGAGTTTCTTTGATCTCTTTTAAGCATGATCTATTATAGCCATGTATTTCTTTTCCGATAATTGGGTTTTCTCTGGCCAACTTGATCTATTTATCTTGCAATGGAAAGAGGTGCTTGCTACCTGTTGAGCATGCGTTGGTTTTCCCTTGAAGAGGAAAGGGTGATGCAGCATTTCCCTCAGTTTTTGAGAACCAAGGTATCAATACAGTAGGAGACTACACGCAAATCGCCTAGTACCTGCACAAAAAAATAAGAACCTTGCAACCAACACGATAAAGGGGTTGTCAATCCCTTCTTGGCCACTTGCAAAAGTGACATGTGATAAAGATAATAAGATAAATATTTTTGGTATTTTTGTGGTATAGATTGGAAAATAAAGATTGCAAAATAAATAATAAACTAGAATTGTAGATTGGAAACTTATATGATATAAAGTAGAACCGGGGGCCATAGTTTTCACTAGTGGCTTCTCTCAAGATAACATGTATTACGGTGGGTGAACAAATTACTACCGAGCAATTGATAGGAAAGCACATAGTTATGATGATATCTAAGACAATGATCATTAATATAGGCATCACGTCCGTAATAAGTAGACCAAAACAATTCTGCGTCTACTACTCTTACTCCACACATTGATTGCTATCCAGCATGCATCTAGAGTATTAAGTTCATAAGAACGGAGTAACGCATTAGGCAAGATGGCATGATGTAGAGGGATAATCTCAAGAAATATGATATAAACCCCATCCTTTTATCCTCGATGGTATCAATACAATACGTTTCATTTCCCTTTTCTGTCACTGGGATCGAGCACTGCAAGATTGAACCCACAGCTATGCACTGCTCCCATTGCAAGAAAGATCAATCTAGTAGGCCAAACTAAACTGATAATTCGAAGAGACTTGCAAAGATATCAAATCATGCATATAAGAATTCAGATAAGAATCAAATAATATTCATAGATAATCGAGTTCATAAACCCACAATTCATCGGATCTTGGCAAACACACCGCAAAATAGTTACATCGAATAGATCTCGAAGAAGATCAAGGAGAACTTTGTATTGAGATCCAAAGAGAGAGAAGAAGCCATCTAGCTAATAACTATGGACCCAAAGGTCTATGGTAAACTACTCACACATCATCAGAGAGGCCGCGGTGTTGATGTAGAAGCCCTCCGTGATCGAACCCCCCTCCGGCGGAGCGCCGAAAAAGGTCCCAAGATGGGATCTCACGAGTACAAAAGGTTGCAGCAGTGGAAAAGGTGTTTCGTGGCTCTCCCCGATGGTTTCAGGGTATGAGAGTATATATAGGTGAAAGAAGTAGGTCGGTGGAGCTGCGAGGGCCCACGAGGGTGGGGGGCGTGCCTGGCCCCCCTGGGCGCGCCTTGCTGCCTCGTGGCTTCCTCGCTGCTTCCTTGACGTCCACTCCAAGTCTCCTGGATTGCATTTGTTCCAAAAAAGATCCTCGCGAAGGTTTCATTCCGTTTGATATTCCTTTTCTGCGAAACACTAAAATAGGCAAAAAAACAGCAATTTGCACTGGGCCTTCGGTTAATAGGTTAGTCCAAAATATAATATAAAAGTGCATAGTAAAGCCCATTAAACATCCAAAAAAGGTAATATAATAGCATCGAACAATCAAAAATTATAGATACGTTGGAGACGTATCAAGCATCCCCAAGCTTAATTCCTGCTCGTCCTCGAGTAGGTAAATGATAAAAATAGAATTTTTGATGTGGAATGCTACCTAACATAATTTTCAATGTAATTTTCCTTATTATGGGTTGAATGTTCAGATCCGAAAGATTCAAGACAAAAGTTTAATATTGACATAAAAATAATAATACTTCAAGCATACTAACTAAGAAATTATGTCTTCTCAAAATAACATGGCCAGAGAAAGCTTATTCCTACAAAATCATATAGTTTGGCTATGCTTCATTTTTGTCATGCAAAAATGCTCTCATCATGCACAAGCCCGATGACAAGCCAAGCAATTGTTTCATACTTCAGTAATCTCAAACTTTTCTGAACTTTCACGCAATACATGAGCATGAGCCATGGACATAGCACTATGGGTGGAATAGAATATAATGACGGGGGTTGTGTGGAGAAAAAAAAGGAGAAAGCCTCACATTGACGCGGCTAATCAACGGGCTATGGATATGCCCATCAATTAATGTTAATGCGAGGAGTAGGGATATTAATGTTAATGCGAGGAGTAGGGATTGCCATGCAATGGATGCACTAGAGCTATAAATGTATGAAAGCTCAACAAAAGAAAATAAGTGGGTGTGCATCCAACTTGCTTTCTCACGAAGACCTAGGGCATTTGAGGAAGCCCATTGTTGGAATATACAAGACAAGTTCTATAATGAAAAATTCCCACTAGTATATGAAAGTGACAATATAAGAGACTCTCTATCATGAAGATCATGGTGCTACTTTGAAGCACACATGTGGAAAAAAGATAGTAGCATTGTCCATTTTTTTATTTTTCCTTTCTTTTTTTTCATTTGGCCTTCCCCATTTTTGGGAAAATGCTCTATTAATGATGATCATCACACTTCTATTTATTTACAACTCAAAGATTACTACTCGATACTAGAACAAAGTATGACTCTATATGAATGCCTTCGGGGGTGTATCTGGAGGGGCAATGAATCAAGAGTAACATGTATGAAATTATGCATGGTGACTTTGCCACAAATACGATGTCAACTACATGATCATGCAAGGCGATATGACAATGATGAAGCGTGTCATAATAAACATAACAGTGGAAAGTTGCATGGCAATATATCTCGGAATGGCTATGGAAATGCCATAATAGGTAGGTATTGTGGCTATTTTGAGGAAGATATAAGGAGGTTTATGTGTGATAGAGCATATAATATCATGGGGGTTGGATGCACCGGTGAAGTTTGCACCAACTCTCAAGGTGAGAAAGGGCAATGCACGGTACCAAAGAGGCTAGCAATGATGGGAAGGTGAGAGTGCATATAATCCATGGACTCAACATTAGTCATAAATAACTAACATTCTTATTGCAAAAATAAAAAAGTCATCAAAAACAAAGCATTACGTGCATGCTCCTAGGGGGATATATTGGTAGGAAAATACCATCGCTCGTCCCCGACCGCCATTCATCAGGAGGACAATCAAAGAAACACCTCATGCTTTAAATTTGTCACACAATGCTTACCATACGTGCATGCTAAGGGACTTGCAAACTCTAACACAAGTATTTCTCAAATTCAAAACTAGTCAACTAGCATGACTCTAATATTACCATCTTCATATCTCAAAACAATCATCAAGTATCAAACTTCTCAGAGTATTCAATGCACTATATATGAAAGTTTTTATTATACCCATCTTGGATGCCTATCATATTAAGACTAATTTTATAGCCAAAGAAAATTACCATGCTATTCTAAAGGAATCTCAAAATAATATAAGTGAATCATGATAGATCAATAATTTCTATAAACTAAAACCACCACCGTGCTCTAAAAGATATAAGTGAAGCACTAGAGCAAAATTATCTAGCTCAAAAGATATAAGTGAAGCGCAAAGAGTATTCTAATAAATTCCGATTTATGTGTATCTCTCCAAAAGGTGTGTACAACAAGGATGATTGTGGTAAAATAAAAAGCAAAGACTCAAATCATACAAGACGCTCCAAGCAAAACACATATCATATGGTTAATAAAAATATAGCCTCGAGTAAAGTTACCGATGGACGAAGACGAAAGAGGGGATGCCTTCTGGGGCATCCCCAAGCTTAGGCTTTTGGTTGTCCTTAAATTTTACCTTGGAGTGCCTTGTGAATCCCCAAGCTTAGGATCTTGCCACTCCTTATTACATAACCCATCAAATCTTTACCCAAAAACTTGAAAACTTCACAACACAAAACTCAACAGAAAATCTCATGAGCTCTGTTAGTATAAGAAAATAAACCACCACCTTAAGGTACTGTAATGAACTCATTATTAATTTATATTGGTGTTAAACCTACTGTATTCCAACTTCTCTATGGTTCATACCCCCGATACTAGCCATATATTCATCAAAATAAGCAAACAACACACGAAAACAGAACCTGTCAAAAACATGACAGTATGCAGTAATCTGTAGGTTTCGAATACTTCTGTAACTCCACAAATCCTGAGAAATTAGGACGTCCTAAATAATTTGTATATTGATCGCCTGCAGTTGGAATTGGTATTATATCACTCTCTGGTAAAAAATGAAAACTATTCTCGTGAGCGCATACTTTTTTGTTTTTTTCAGCAAGATCAAACAACAATCATCCAAGAAGATCCTAAAGGCTTTACTTGGCACAAACACTAATTAAAACACAAAAAACAGAATCATAGCAGTAGCATGATGATTTATGTATTACTAAACAGGAACAAAAAGCAAGGAACAAAAATAAATTGGGTTGCCTCCCAACAAGCGCTATTGTTTAATGCCCCTAGCTAGGCATAAAAACAAGAATAGATCTAGGTATCATCATCTTTGGTATGCAATCCATAAGTGGCTCTCATAATAGATTCATAAGGTAATTTAATTTTATTCCTAAGAAAGTGTTCCATGCCTTTCCTTAATGGAATTTGGAATCTAATATTTCCTTCTTTCATATCAATAATTGCACCAATCGTTCTAAGAAAAGGTCTACCAAGAATAATAGGACATGTAGGATTGCAATCTATATCAAGAACAATGAAATCTACGGGCACATAATTCCTATTTGCAACAATAATAACATCATTAATCCTTCCCATAGGTTTCTTAATGGTGGAATCCGCAAGATGCAAATTTAAAGAACAATCATCAAATTCACGGAAACCTAGCACATCACACAAAGTTTTGGGAATCATGGAAACACTAGCACCCAAATCACATAAAGCATAGCATTCATGATTTTTTATCTTAATTTTAATAGTAGGTTCCCACTCGTCATAAAGTTTTCTAGGGATAGAAACTTCCAATTCAAGCTTTTCTTCAGAGGATTGCATTAATGCATCAACGATATGTTTGGTAAAAGCTTTATTTTGACTATAAGCATGAGCAGAATTTAACACGGATTGCAACAAGGTAATACAATCTATCAAAGAACAAATATCATAATTAAATTCCTTGAGATCCAAAATAGTGGGTTCATTGCTATGTAAAGTTTTGACCTCTTCAATCCCACTTTTACCAATTTTTGCATCAAGATCTAAAAACTCCGAATGAATGGGACACCTCTTAACTAAAGTTGACTAATATCCAGTCCAATCTTTATCAAGATTCATATTAGAAAACAAAGATTGAATAGGGGACACATCAATCACTTTTAGATCTTCATCATTATTATCATGAAACTAGAAGAACACGCTTTCACAAAGCAATCTTTTTTAGCACGCATCGTAGCGGTTCATTCTTTGCGCTCATCAATGGAAATTCTCATAGCTTTGAGAGACTCATTGATATCATTCTTAGGTGGAATAGATCTAAGTTTCAAAGAATCAACATCAAGAGAAATTCTATCCACATTCCTAGCCAACTCATCAATCTTAGGCAATTTTTCTTCAAGCAAATCATTGAAATTCTTTTGAGAAATCATAAATTCTTTAACACTAGTCTCAAAATCAGAGGGCATCTTATTAAAATTTCCGTAAGAGTTGTTGTAGGAATTACCATAATTATTAGAGGAATTACTAGGGAACGGCCTAGACTTAAAATTTCCTCTATACGCGTTATTACCAAAATTGCTCCTACCAACAAAATTCACATCCATAGATTCATTATTATTTTCAATCAAAGTAGATAAAGGCATATCATTAGGATCAGAAGAAACACTCTTATTAGCAAACAATTTCATAAGTCCATCCATGTTTCCACTCAAAACATTAATCTCTTCTATCACATGAACCTTTTTACTAGTAGATCTTTTGGTGTGCCTGAGGGAGTCCTGGATTAGGGGGTCCTCGGACTGCCGGACTATATCCTTCGGTCGGACTGTTGGGCTATGAAGATACAAGATTGAAGACTTCGTCCCGTGTCCGGGTGGGACTCTCCTTTGCGTGGAAGGCAAGCTTGGCAATTCGGATATGTAGATCTCCTCCCTTGTAACGGACTCTGCGTAACCCTAGCCCCCTCCAGTGTCTATATAAACCAGAGGGTTTAGTCCGTAGGACAACAACAATCATAATCATAGGCTAGATTCTAGGGTTTAGCCTCTACGATCTCGTGGTAGATCAACTCTTGTAATACTCATATCATCAAGATCAATCAAGCAGGAAGTAGGGTATTACCTCCATCGAGAGGGCCCGAACCTGGGTAAACATTGTGACCCCCGCCTCCTATTACCATCTGCCTTAGACACATAGTTCGGGACCCCTACCCGAGATCCGCCAGTTTTGACACCGACATTGGTGCTTTCATCGAGAGTTCCACTATGTCGTCACCATAAGGCTTGATGGCTCCTTCGATCATCGGCAACGATGCGATCCTGGGTGAGGTTTTTCTCCCCGGACAGATCTTCGTATTCGGCGGCTTCGTACTGCGGGCCAACTCGCTTGGCCATCTGGAGCAGATCGAGAGCTATGCCCCTGGCCATCAGGTCAGGTTTGGAAGCTTAAACTATATGCCGACATCCGCGGAGACTTGATCTTTGATGGATTCGAGCCCATGTCAGGTGCGCCGCATAGTCACGACGAGCATGACTTAGCTCTGCCGCCGGACGGTGTTCGGGAGATCACACCTATGGCTACTCCGGCCCTCAATCCGGAGCAGATCGTGCCATCCGAGGACGGGTGGATGGACCCTGCCACGGAGGCCGCACACCCAGCAGCGATAGAGACGAATACTGACTCCACCTCCTACGAGACCTGTGTTGCCGGATCCTTGGATTCGTCCCCGGCCACGGGCTCCGGACCGCCTGCGTCCGTGCCTATCGAATTTTATTGGGCACCGATCATGGAGTTCATCTCTGCTGATATCTTTCAACACTCGCCCTTGGGCGACGTGCTAAATTCATTAAGGTCTCTCTCCTTGTCAGGAGGCCCTTGGCCGAACTGTGTCCAGCTCGAGTGGGAAGCGGACGACAAAGAAATTCATCCCCCACCCACCACCCACTTAATAGCCACTGTCGACGACTTAACCAACATGCTTGATTTCGGCTCCAAAGACATCGACGGTATGGACGATGATGTAGGATAAAAACAGGAACCACCATCCACAGGGCGCTGGACAGCCACTTCATCACATGATATATACATGGTGGATACACCCGAAGAAAACAATGACGAGGAACGGAAGGATGCAGCGAAGGATAATCCCCTCGAGAAGCAACCAAAGCGACAACGTAGGCACCGCTCCAAATCCCACCTCAGCAAAAACAGCGATAACAACGCAAGAAAGAATAATACCCAGTCGACTCCAAAGCAAACGACGACCACATGGACCCAGCGACAGAGCAGGATGAATCAGCGGACAACGAACATAGTACGGAGCCGCCGTCCGATCACGGCGACACCGAGGGTAAAACTCATCAACCTGTCTCCGGAGAGGAGAACAATCCTGACGACGATGCACACATCATCCTGGAAGGGCACTTGGAGCAAGAGGACCTCCATAGAAGGCTTATTGCCACCACGAGGAGTCTGAAGAAGCAGAACCAAAGGCTTAAGGCCGCGCAAAATACACTCAACAGTAGATGGAACAAAGTGCTCATCACTGAAGAAAAGTACGGTGCCAGCCGCCACACAAAGAGCTATCCAAAGCGCAAGCTGCTGCCCGAATTTGATGACGAGGCTTTAGAGCCTATACAACCGAAAAATAAAGCGGCCGATCAGCCGGATCGACCACCCCGTGGACGCGATAGGGCGGCTAACGATGTCGCACATAAGACAACACACGATTTACGTGATGACTTGCACCAAAAAGCCAGTATGACCAGGTCCATCTACGGATCTAGTAAGCGCGCTCCAACGCAGAATCAAAACCGAACACTACAACCGTCAGAATTCCATGACACATCCAAATACAGGGGTGCCGCGCACTCCCTATGCTTCACCGATGAGGTTCTGGATCATGAATTCCTAGAAGGATTCAAACCTGTGAACATAGAGGCATACGACGGAACGACAGACCCTGGGTCTAGATTGAGGACTTTATCCTTCATATCCACATGGCTCGCGGAGCTGATCTCCACGCCATCAAATACTAGCCCCTCAAGTTGAAAAGAGCAGCTCGGCACTGGCTTAAAAGCCTCCCCGAAAACTCAATTGGAAGTTGGGAAGAGCTTGAAGATGCTTTTAGGTCTAATTTTGAAGGGACCTATGTCCGACCTCCGTATGCAGACGATTTAAGTCATATAATTCAACAGCCCGGAGAGTCAGCCCGAAAGCTTTGGAACAGATTCCTCACTAAGAAGAATCAAATTGTTAACTGCCCGGACACCGAAGCCTTAGCGGCTTTCAAACACAGTGTCCGGGACGAATGGCTCGCCAGACACCCCGGCCAAGAGAAACCGAGGACAATGGCAGCCCTAACAAGCCTTATGACCCGCTTTTGCGCGGGTGAAGATAGCTGGCTGGCCCGTAGCGGCACCAGCGACCCAAGCACATCCGAAGTCAGGGATGGCAATGGAAAACCATGACGCAATAAAAGCAAGCAACGAAACAATGAAGACAGCCTAGATAACACGACGGTAAACGCTAGATTCAGGGGCTCTCGACCCGGTCAACGAAAAAAGCCATTCAAAGGCAGCAGAGATGGACCGTCCAGCCTAAAAAAGATTCTAGATAGATTATGTCAGATTCATGGCACCTCCGACAAACCGGCAAATCACACCAACAGAGAATGCTGGGTCTTCAAGCATGCCGGCAAGCTAAATGCCGAACACAAGGAGACACCAAGCGAAGACGAGGATGAGCCTCGCCATCCGAACACTGGGGGACAGAAAAAATTCCCACCAGAGGTCAATACAGTGAACATGATTCACATAACAAAGAGGGGGATCAAACACGCACTCCGAGACGTAAGCTCCGTGGAGCCCGTCACCCCCAAGTTCAACCCTTGGTCGGCCTGCCCGATCACTTTTGATCGCAGGGATCACCCAACTAGTATCCGGCATGGAGGATCGGCTGCCTTGGTACTAGACCCAATAATTGACGGATACCATCTCACCCGAATCCTTATGGATGGCAGCAGTAGTCTTAATCTAATATATCAGGACACAGTCCGCAAAATGGGGATAGACCCGACAAGAATCAGCCAAAGCAATACTACCTTTAAAGGAGTAATACCAGGCCCAGAGGTCCGCTGCACGGGCTCTCTAGTACTAGAGGTTGTATTCGGTTCTCCTGACAACTTCCGAAGTGAGAAGTTAACCTTCGACATCGCTCCATTCCTAAGCGGCTGTCAAGCACTACTCAGAAGAATGACCTTTGCTAGTTTTCATGCAATACCGCATTGCGCTTATCTTAAGCTTAAGATGCCCGGTCCACGTGTTATCATCATAGTTAGCGGAAACACAGAACGCTCCTTATGTGCGGACGAACGTGGGGCGGCTTTAGCAGCCGAACACTGAACGCCCTCTCCAACCAGAATAAATAATCGGTCTTCAAGACCGCGGACACGGCTAGACGAGTCCGGCGCACCACTAGCTGTAACAGCTCAGATAAACCTAAGACTGGGTCGATGGATATACCCCCATAGGTGTTTCTAGGGGCTTCCCGCATGTAAAAAGGACTACAGTTCGGCTTGACCTTATTTAGATCGAACTTTAATGGTTTATGAAGAATAATCACACACGAAAACTTTCACCTGGGCTTTTCTCTCTTACAGATGATCATCGTGCTACACCCTTCCAGGATACGGCACAACGGAGACACAGGCACAGACGTGCAGCAGGGCCCCGTTCAAAGGTTTCTTTTTAGATTAAGACCCTGTGTAAACCTTTTTTACTGTCTCTTGTTGCTTCACACCCTCAGGACACTCAACATAACCAAGAGGGATGCTGGCATTATTGACATTTCATCACGTCAGACTAATGCATGTACCTGGAAATTCAGGGCTTATTATCGAGGGCGTTACTCATCCCAGTATAGATTGTAAAGACCGAATACCTTGGGGAGTGATCAGCGTCGCAATTTTGGACTTAAATGCATCAGCTTCGAATCATGTCTTTTCTCAATAGTTGGGTTTGCCCGTCTCCCGTGTTTTGCTACCTTATATTCCGCTCTATCGGCTAAGTTGGCACCGGGAGAACTACTGCGATTTTGCCCTGGCTTCATCTGGATGAGCACCTTAGTAGAGAAAGCCGAAAACTAACTGTCATGATAAAGCGCGAGACTGGTCAACCATTCGAGGACTCAGTGGAATCTTCGCGATTCCTCTGCATTAACGAAGGACCGGTTTCCCGGTCATGTATGTACGCGCACCGTATTCGGATAAGCGTGGAAGTACCAGGGGCTATATAGTAGCCCCACTGTCAAACTCCTATGGCTAAGTGAAAGTGTTAAAGCAATATAGTCTGATTGCCTTGTTCGCCGGGCTATCACCTCCTTAATGGACCAAGACGTTGGATCAAGTGTGAATACACGCTTTTCCAAACACCCCCGCATTATATGTGTGGGGGATGAAGCCGACGACCGCAAACTTTCAGGTTATATACATACATAAAACAGCCGCACAGGAGGCATCATAATACTTTCAGGCAAAAGTATAAACACAACCTTTTATAAGCCAAATAGGATTGTTTCTACAAATTGGGATACATGTCACTCGAACATGATACTCTTCGAGCACTGAGCCTCTATTAGACGAGCGCCTTGTAGGACTTCTTCAAAATAGTGCTCGGACGAGACCTGGCCTACGGCCAGACCCTGGGTTGCAATAGCAGTGGCATCCATCTCTGCCCAATATGTCTTAACACGGGAAAGAGCCACCCGCGCACCCTCTATGCATGCCGACCTCTTTACAGCGTCGATATGCGACACAACACCAAGGAATCGTTGCACTAAACCAAAATAACTATTCGGCCTTGGTCCTTTCGGCCAAAGATGATCCACGACAGACCTCATGGCAAGCCCGGACAACCTATGGAGCTCAGCCCAATCGGCCATTTGCTCATTTAACAGGAGCGGACGCGTTAGAGCACTGAACTGCGACCAGAACCACTTTTCCACTTCGTGATCTTTTTGATCTTTGAAAAACGCAGTCGCATCAGCAGCACTCATTGCCAAGTCCGAATACGCATCTGCAGCACAACATAATTGATCCAGAGGGGCATACATCGGATCTCCGAACTTCGTCCGCAACAAAAAGGGCTTCCCAGCCGTGATATCTCCGGCTTGACGAAGCTCCTCCTTCGCCGCTCTGATTTTAGAGCGGGTCTCCTTGGCTGCTACCATGGCTTTCTCTAGGCCCGCCACTCTCGATTGGCTTTCCTTTTCAAGAAGCTCATACCGGTTGGCGGCATCCTTCAGCTTAACGACCATCTTGGCTATTTAATCTTCGCTCTGGCGATGAGCAGCCCGTTCAGCTCTTAACTCTTCGGCCGCCTTTAGGGCGGCCGTATCACTTCTCCTGGCTTGTTCCTTGGATCAGGAAACCTCCGCCCGAAGGGTCTCCATGGTGGCAGCTCCACCTACAGTCACAACATGTTATAGATACTAGCATCATGCTCCTCTTAATATCCGTTGACCACCGAAGAATACATACCTGTGCCTCGTCAAGCCGCTTGTTCACAAGCACGATGTCGGCATCTGCCGTATCAAGCTGCCGCCTCAGTTCGGCAAACTCACCAGTCCGGCCAGCCACTAGACCCTCAGCCGCCTGCACATGTGAGCAGCATGATCATTACTTGGGACTATGATCCTTTGTTTGCCACCTCTGGAAAGCAACCAGAGTCTCAGGGGCTACTATCTGTATAGAGCACACCTAGCGTGTGTGGTACCGTCAAAATTTTTTATATA
Organism: Triticum urartu; assembly: GCF_003073215.2. Lineage (NCBI taxonomy): Eukaryota > Viridiplantae > Streptophyta > Magnoliopsida > Poales > Poaceae > Triticum > Triticum urartu. Next base: position 144,430,187 of record NC_053024.1, on the reverse strand, counting down.
TTACTTTGCGTACCTCAAAGCCTCTTAGCAGGCTCGTAAAAGCTTCATGCAACCCACTTTTGGCGGATGAGATCCTCTCAACCACCATACCCATTAAAGTACGATGCTCCTTCGAGATAGCCGCTTGCTCCAGAAGACCCATCAGTACGTCTAGTTGTGCACCGGATAATCCCAGACTCTTTCTGTTGCTCTCCTTAGGAGCCAAATACTCCGGACTTCGGGTGGCGAAAGGGTTACCTTCTGGCCCTGGCGGATCAGGAGAAATCCTCCGTGATGACACCTCAGGGTCATCCACCCCAGGAGACTAGGAGACAGGGGGAGGCGTTTCGCTCTCCATCATCTCCGAAAGAAGTTCCCAGAAGACGAACTCTGTCGAGAAGGGCTACGATCCGGACTGTAAGACATATATCTCGGTTATTGTCCTTGGCGATAAAGCAGGATATATTTATCAAAAGTACTCTGGTTCACTTACAGCTCGGTGGAGGGCTGATCCCCTTGTAGGCACTGTGCAGCAAGGATGCCCTCCAGGGCAGGGCCCCCTGGCCAAAGATTCTTCCCTCGTTTGGAAACCCTCATTTCCAAGTCCTCAGAGGCGGTCCTCTTCTCTCCTTGGGGAGAGGGAACTTTAGATTCTTCTCCCCGGTTATCCTCCTTCGTGGAGACAATAATTCCCCCGGTTTGGATGAGTAATGCGTGAGGCCCGCTTTCGGCTTCCTTATTCCTCCCTTTATCTTCCCCTGATGGCAATTGGTAAGGCGCGAGCTCAAGCATCCTGGCTAGTATAGGATTCGGTGAGCCTTCAGGAAGGGGGGCCGAACACCTGATCATCTTCGCCTTTCTTATCCAGTCCTGGCCAAGATCGATTTATTCAAAATGATGTTGTGATAAATAAAAAGACAGCATGTTCGGCCACAGAATTACTTACATGGGTATCTGGACGATTCCAGTTTAGACCCGCATTCTCGGTGGTGTCCGTACACTTTATTCGTGATCCGAAGAACAAGCCATACATCCCTTCGAGCGTCATGCCGAAGAATTGTTGAATAGTTCGCGGTCCTTCCGGGTTGAACTCCCACATACAGAGAGATCGGCGTTGGCATGGCAGGACCCAATGAACTAGCATAACCTGCATTACCTTAACGAGACTGACATCCCTCTTGAGGAGATCTCGGATGCAACTTTGCAATGTCGGCACGTCATTAACTGGCCCCCAATCCAGCCCCTTGTTGACCCATGATGCCAGTTGTGGCAGGGGGCCCGAACGGAAGGCGGGGGCAGCTACCCACTTAGTACTTCGGGGAGCTGTGATGTAAAACCACTCCCGCTGCCATAAGTTGGACACCTCCGGGAAGGAACCCTTTGGCCATAGATCATTGGCGCCTTTGCTTATTATGGCACCTCCGCATTCTTCGTCTCATCCATCGATCATCTTTGGCTTCACATTGAAGGTCATGAGCCATAAGCCGAAGTGTGGGGTGATGTGGAGGAAGGCCTCACACACGACGATAAATGATGAGATGTGAAGGATGGAATCAGGGGCTAGATCATGGAAATCGAGCCCGTAATAGAACATAAGCCCTCTGACAAAGGGATCAAGACTAAGGCCTAGCCTTCGGAGGAAGTGGGAAACAAATACGATGCTCTCATTTGGTTCGGGAGTGGGGATGACCTGCCCTTGAGCAGGCAGCCTGTGCGAGATTTCGGCGGTCAGATACTTGGCTTCCCTTAGCTTCTTGATGTCCCCCTCTGTGATAGAGGAGGCCATCCACCGGCCCTGAAGGTTGGATCCGGACATGGTTGAAGGTCCGAGGCGCTTAGCCTGAACCTTGGGTTTTGGAACTCGAGGTGGGGAAGGGGAAGGATCGAGCGCGAGAAGAAAAGGACAGGCCTTGGCCCCTTTATAAAGAGGGCAAATATCAAGCGTCCTCCGCGTGCCCATTTGGAACTTGCCTAAAATCGAGGAGTCATATTAACATGCACGATTGGGTTACCCACGCCCGTATTGATGTGCCTAAACTCGAGGGGAACACGATCTCTGCTTCAACAATACGTGCCAAGAAAACCGCCTCGCAATATGTGCAGTAGCTGGTTGGGAAAAACGGTGCGAATAATGACTGGGCCATAGCGTGATGTCACGTTATAAAAAGTTGCCAGTAGATTAGATTTGTGGAATAATATACTCTCTACGGTGGTATGTGGAATTTGTTTTGGAGAGCCGGACACGATCCTTGTGTTCAAAATCTTATATGGAGTATTCGGAGAAGGAACTCGCCTTGCAATGCCGAATACAATATGCGCACCAGACTCATCGTCATTGAAGCCTGGTTCAGGGGCTACTGAGGGAGTCCTGGATTAGGGGGTCCTCGGACAGCCGGACTGTTGGGCTATGAAGATACAAGATTGAATACTTCGTCCCGTGTCCGGGTGGGACTCTCTTTTGCATGGAAGGCAAGCTTGGCAACTCGTATATGTAGATCTCCTCCCTTGTAACCGACTCTGTGTAACCCTAGCCCCCTCCGGTGTCTATATAAACCGGTTGGTTTAGTCCGTAGGACAACAATAATCATAATCATAGGCTAGCTTCTAGGGTTTAGCCTCTACGATCTCATGGTAGATCAACTCTTGTAATACTCATATCATCAAGATCAATCAAGCAGGAAGTAGGGTATTACCTCCATTGAGAGGGCCCGAACCTGGGTAAACATTGTGTCAACCGCCTTCTGTCACCATCTGCCTTAGACGCACAGTTCGGGACCCCCTACCCGAGATCCGCCGGTTTTGACACCAACAGTGCCATTGAGAATAATTAACCATAATATTATCTAGGAGTTTAGTAGCTTCTCCTAAAGTGATTTCCATAAAAGTGCCTCCCGCGGCTGAATGTAAAAATTTCTAGAAGCATAATTCAATCCAGCATAATTTTTTTGTATAATCATCCATAAATTCAAACCATGTGTAGGGCAATTACGTATCATTAATTTCATCCTCTCCCAAGCTTGTGCAACATGCTCATGCTCAAGTTGCTTAAAATTCGTAATATCATTTCTAAGAGAGATGATCTTAGCAGGAGGAAAATACTTAGAGATAAAAGCATCTTTGCACCTATTCCGTAGAGATAAAAGCATCTTTGCACTTATTCCATGAATCAATACTATTTTTAGGCAAAGAAGAGAACCAAGTTTTAGCACGATCTCTAAGGGAAAACGGAAATAGCTTCAATTTAACAATGTCATTATCCACATCTTTCTTCTTTTGAATATCACACAAATCAACGAAGTTGTTCAGATGGGTAGCGGCATCTTCACTAGGAAGGCCAGAAAACTGATCTTTCATAACAAGATTCAACAAAGCGGTATTGATTTCACAAGATTCAGCATCGGTAGTAGGAGCAATCGGAGTGCTAAAAATCATTATTGTTATTATTGGAAAAGTCACACAATTTAGTATTATCTTGAGACATCGTGACAAACAATCAATCCAACACACAAGCAAACAAGAAGCAAGCGAAAAGAGGATAATGGAAAAAGGGCGAATAAAACGGCAAAGGTGAAGTGGGGGAGAGGAAAACGAGAGGCAAATGGCAAACAATGTAATTTGAGGGACAAGAGTTTGTGATGGGTACTTGGTATGTCTTGACTTGGCGTAGATCTCCCTAGCAACGGCGCCAGAAATCCTTCTTGCTACCTCTTGAGCAGGCGTTGGTTTTCCCATGAAGAGGAAAGGGTGATGCAGTAAAGTAGCGTAAGTATTTCCCTCAGTTTTTGAGGACCAAGGTATCAATCCAGTAGGAGACTACACGCAAATCACCTAGTACCTGCACAAACAAATAAGAACCTTGCAACCAATGCGATAAAGGGGTTGTCAATCCCTTCACAGCCACATGCAAAAGTGAGATCTGATAAAGATAATAGGAAAAATATTTTTGGTATTTTTGTAGTATAGATTGGAAAATAAAGATTGCAAAATAAATAGTAAACTAGAATTGTAGATTGCAAACTTATATGATGTAAAGTAGACCCCGGGGCCATAGGTTGCACTAGTGGCTTCTCTCAAGATAGCATGTATTATGGTGGGTGAACAAATTACTGCCGAGCAATTGATAGAAAAGTGCATAGTTATGATGATATGTAAGGCTACGATCATGAATATAGGCATCACGTCCGTAACAAGTAGACCGAAACGATTCTACATCTACTACTATTACTGCACACATCGACCGCTATCCAACATGCATCTAGAGTATTAAGTTCATAAGAACGGAGTAACGCATTAGGCTAGATGACATGATGTAGAGGGATAAACTCAAGCAATATGATATAAACCCCATCTTTTTATCCTCGATGGCAACAATACAATACATGCCGTTTCCCTTTCTGTCACTGGAATCGAGCACCACAAGATTGAACCCAAAGCTAAGCACTGCTCCCATTGCAAGAAAGATCAATCTAGTAGACCAAAGTAAACTGATAATTCGAAGAGACTTGCAAAGATATCAAATCATGCATATAGGAATTCAGAGAAGAATCAAATAATATTCATAGATAATCAAGTTCATAAACCCACAATTCATCGGATCTCGGCAAACACACTGCAAAAGAGTAACATCGAATAGATCCCCAAGAAGATCGAGGAGAACTTTGTATCGAGATCCAAAGAGAGAGAAGAAGCCATCTAGCTAATAACTATTAACCCGAAGGTCTGTGGTAAACTACTTACACACATCGGAGAGGCTATGGTGTTGATGTAGAAGCCCTCCGTGAAGGAATCCCCCTCTGGCGGAGCGCCGGAAAAGGCCCCAAGATGGGATCTCACGGGTACAGAAGGTTGTGGCGGTGGAAAAGGTGTTTCGTGACTCTCCCCGATGGTTTCAGGGTATAAGAGTATATATAGGCGAAAGAAGTGGGTCGGTGGAGCTGCGAGGGGCCCACGAGGGTGGGGGCGCGCCCTCCTGCCTCGTGGCTTCCTTGCTGCTTCCTTGAAGTCCACTCCAAGTATCCTGGATTGCATTTGTTCCAAAAAAGATCGTCATGAAGGTTTTGTTCCGTTTGGATTCTGTTTGATATTCCTTTTCTGTGAAACAGTGAAATAGGCAAAAAAAACTTCAATTTGCACTGGGCCTTCGGTCAATAGGTTAGTCCCAAAAATAATATAAAAGTGCATAGTAAAGCCCATTAAACATCCAAAACAGGTAATATAATAGCACGGAACAATCAGAAGTTATAGACACGTTGGAGATGTATCAACGCTTTGTAGTGGGTTCAATCTTACGGTGCTTGATCCCAGTGACAGAAAGGGAACCCACATGTATGTATCGTTGCTACTAAGGATAAAACGATGGGGTCTATCTCTACATAGATAGTTCTTGTCTACATCATGTCATCGTTCTTATTGCATTACTCCGTTTCTCCATGAACTTAATACACTAGATGCTTGCTGGATAGCGGTCGATGTGTGGAGTAATAGTAGTAGATGCAGGAAGGAGTCGGTCTACTAATCTTTGATGGGATTCCTATGTAATGATCATTGCCTGGATATCGTCATGAGTATTTCAAGTTCTATCAATTGCCCAACAGTAATTTGTTCACCCACCGTTTGCTATTTTTCTTGAGAGAAGCCACTAGTGAAATCTACGGCCCTCGGGTCTCTTTCTCATATTATTTGCCTTTGCGATCTATTTTACTTTGCTTTTTATTTTTAGATCTGTTAATCCAAAAACCCCAAAATATCTTGTTGCAGTTTATCCTTATTTATTTTATTTCACGTTTGATCTATCAATCTATTACAAATTTATCTCACGTATGTTTGCCTACCTGAGGCGCCGTACCCCGGAAGGGATTGACAACCCGTTTAACACGTCGGGTTGCGAGGATTTGTTATCTGTGTGCATGTGCTGTTTACGTTTTGTTGCTTGGTTCTCCTACTAGTTCGATAACCTTGGTTTCATATCTGAGGGAAGTACCTACCACCGCTGTGCTTCATGACCCCTTCCTCTCTCGGGAAATACCAACGTAGCTTCAAGCGACATCAAACGCCAGCTGTTGGGCTACGCTAGGTGCATCGTCTGAAATATAAAAAATTTCCCTATGCGAAGAACAACCAGGAACATGCTACGGGAGATGGATCATAGATCTTTGCCACTAGGCGCACAATGCCATGCAGCGGAAATAGAGTTGGGGCAGCATGTCTCCGGAGTCTTCTCCTCCTCGTTGATCTCCCACATTGACAATCGGATCCCATGAACAGGTTCGCCAGAGCAGCGCAAGTGCACCGCCTCTAACGGTATCCGTGCGTGTAGGAGGAACATCATGCGGTGAATTGCTAGGTCCGATCAGACAATCGGCGGTGAGTGGAGGTGGTTAGTAGCAACACATGCAAAGCCCTAGTGACGGCGCCGAAGCGATAAACTGAAACCTTATGCTGCACCTCCACTATATATAGGCATTCATTGTGGGCTCAACACTTGGGTCTCAAATCTATCCTAATGCCAAAATTCTGTTATGCCTAAATCCGAGTCAAATTAGGATCACATCTAACTCATGGAGTCGGATCCGGTGTCACAAGTTCCTTCCCTTCAGCACACGACCCCTTAGGTTCAAGTCGGCTTGGTCACAGGTTAGAACACCTCCGACCTGCTCGGTTGGTAGCGGCCTCTAGCAAGGCGTGCCGACTACCAATTAGACAATGAAGCCGGTTGGCGAACCTATACAACAAGTTAAACTTCTATCCCCTTTGCCACAAGATATATGTTCTCGGGCTCAAGGTGAGTCTTTCATCCTTGTGCTAGCCCGACATCTTTCTAGTTCCATTGATGCCGACTACAAACGTATTATCTCATAATCCTTGTCGCATGGACATGCTTATATTGGTCGGATCACACGAGGGGCCCATATTATATCTCTCTTGATCGGAGGGGCAAATCCCATCTTGCTTGACCATGTCAAGCAGCATGGGTCTGGACCTGTCTGAAACCTACCTTTATAACTATCTAGTTACGGAGTAGCACCTGGTCGGCCCAAACCAAGTCTGTCACCATCTCGAGTACATGCGCTAACTCAGGTCTTAGGACATAGAACATATGTTGTACGAGAGACTCACTGATGACCTATCACTGCGTCTCATAGAGGTCTGTCGGACTCGGGCCTTATTTGGACTCGGATCCGACTATGTCGAATCCGACCAGATCTTTCCGAGTCCATATTATCTAGCTAGCATCCAATGCTCCATGGCTAGTGCTACGATCCATCCACCGTTTCATATGCTAGTTTGGTCGGCTGTGCGTCCACACAGCCATTTCTACTAGGGAACTTTTAGAATAGTCATCATATAATGTATAGTCCCACAAAAAAGTCATGTATTGTTGATACACATCATTGATAATGTCCAAGGACTATCTTCATTCATAAACACATAGGAAATATCATCATACATGATTGCCTTTAGGGCATATCTCCAACAGTCTCCCACTTGCACTAGAGTCAATCAAATAGACATCGTATGCCCATAGCTCTAACGTGTCCCTCATGCTTGGGTTGTGGAAGCGGCTTAGTCAATTGATCTGCAACATTTTCATCCATGTGAATTTTGCATAACTCTATATCACCACTCTTTACAATATTTCTTATCAGGTGATATTTCCGATCTATGTGTCTGGTCTTGTGGTGGTTTCTTGGCTCCTTGGCTTGTGCGATGGCACCAGAATTATCATAATAAAGGTCCAACGGTTTTGCTGAGGCTGGGAAAAATACCAAGATCATCCAGAAAGTTCTGGATCCAAACACCCTCCTTTGCAGCTTCACAAGCTGCAATGTATTTGGCTTGTGTAGTAAAGTTGGCCACCTTATCTTGCTTGGAACTCGTCCTGCACACTGCCCATCCTTTCATGACGTACAGAAATACAGACTATGATCGACAGTCATCTCTGCCGGTTTGGAAACTAGCATCGGCGTCACCCTTTACAAGGAGCTCCTCCTCACCTTCTGAGGTAGCATATCAATTACTATTTCCTTTGACTGGAAGCCGAGATAAGCCAAGCGACTAACAGCAAAGGAAGGAAGCAAGCCCAGATTAGCGACTGACAGGAAAGGAAGGAAGCTTCGAGGCAATGAAGCACCCAATGTTTTTGTCCAGTTCCACCAAAATCGAGCATCCCTGTTGGCACATATATTGAGAGACTGAGATTACTGTAATAGCGGGACTAGTTGATGAAACATACACTAACAAATAAAAGCACCCTCATTGTCTTAATGGGTAAAGTTAGCAACATAGTAGTCTTGCTTAAAGAGAGGTATTAGTTTATTTAATCAGTGCCAATTAGCTCAACACTCAAAGCATTGCCATGTATCATAGGTTGCAAAACTTTAATGTGCAAAGATAAATGAGTTTCTCATGACAGTAGCATGATACAAATAGAGAGACCACAAACTAATATGGATGAAGGCCTTAGGACGGTACCAACCTGAGAAAAAAGCTTATTCATTTAGTCCCAGAAGAGATGATAAAGCACCCACTGCAATCACTCAATAGTATATATTTTTGTGCACTTCAAATGTATGGTTGAAATCACCCGTGTTTACCAATACTAAGATTATATCAAAAGATTATCAAGAACTTCCAGCAGAGTTAAAGCACCGGCTGGAATACAGTTCATTGTATTGTCTTGTGTAGTTCCACTGAAATGTATGATTGGCACAACATGATCCATGTTTGCACAAGTAGGAACAAGGTGAAACCTTCATTAGCTTAGTGAGAAAGGATAGAAAGACATTAGCATATTACTCTAACAGTAGCAACAATTTCAATATGGACAATACGTAGAAGAGGACGGGTGAGGGAGTCCTGAATTAGGGGGTCTCCGGATAGCCGGACTATACCTTCGGCCGGACTCCTGGACTATGAAGATACAAGATTGAAGACTTCGTCCCGTGTCCGGAAGGGACTTTACTTGACATGGAAGGCAAGCTTGGAGATACGGATATGTAGATCTCCTACCATTGTAACCGACTCCGTGTAACCCTAGCCCCCTCCGGTGTCTATATAAACCGGAGAGTTTTTGTCCGTAGGACGAAAAACAATCATACCATAGGCTAGCTTCTAGGGTTTAGCCTCTCTGATCTCGTGGTAGATCTACTCTTGTACTACCCATATCATCAATATCAATCAAGAAGGACGTAGGGTTTTACCTCCATCAAGAGGGCCCGAACCTGGGTAAAACATTGTGTCCCCTGCCTCCTGTTACCATCCGACCTAGACGCACAGTTCAGGACCCCCTACCCGAGATCCGCCGGTTTTGACACCGACATTGGTGCTTTCATTGAGAGTTCCTCTGTGCCGTCGCCATCAGGAAGGATGCCTCATCCCGTCTTTAAAGAAGGCACCGTTGCTAAGGGAGCTTTGGCTGTCGGCCAAACTCTCCGGCTAGGCGGTTTCCTTATGACCGCCTGTTCGGCTGCTGCGCCGACGATGACCTCTTGGGTCATCGAAAGCAATCTTCACCTCAGCTCGAAATTTGTCGATCAACTAGATCCAATGAAGATCTCTTCCCTAAACGAGCTCTTGGATCGCTTCGCCGCCCTGGGAGTTGCTACGGATTACGACCAGATTGGGTCTAAACCCGATCTGAGAGAGATTAACTCCCCCCAGGTCACCCATCACATTGCCGTGGTTGAGGGATAGTGCGGCGACCCTTCATCTATCTTAAGGACTAGATATGTCCGGATTCCCGATCCCTCCAAGTCGGATACCCGCGGAGGGGAGGACATCACTCAAGACCTGAATTTAAAGTCAGGTGACGGGCTAGATTCATTGGATAGCATCTAAGAATCCAAACTTCTGAGTTCGGAAACTCCTTGGCCACTGGGTCTTAGATTGGGTGAGGTTTCGGAATTGATTCCGCCCACCCACCCGTACATAAGCGATCTATCCGAAATTAGGCAAGAGCCCGAAGAAACAGTACATCATTACTGGGCCAGATTCCTCCTGGTTATGAACAGGATAAAGGACTGCCGCGAGGAAGACACAATTTTATTCTTCTGCAATAATTGCACGGACAAGGGAATCCTCAACGCCATAAGTCGCCGTGATATTACATGCTTCGCTGACTTAGCGTCCATAGTACGAAAGTACTGTGCGATGGAAAGCGCCTGGAAAACCAAAATAAAATTTTGGGACAATCCGACCCTGAATACAAACCCAGTCCGAAACAAAAGGGTGCATCATCGCGAGACACCCGGATTTAATACCAAAAAGCAAAAACCCTCTATAGGGAACGAAACCGTACTGGAAGGATGGCTTAATGGACCCTGTAAAATCCACAGTACAGAGCGCGCCACACCAACTCATAGCCTTAGATCATGTTGGATACTCCGGCAGGTGGCAAAACTTGGCGAAGATCTTCTAATCCCAGAAGCCATAGAAAGCCACCCCAGAGAAACCAGTACGGTATTAATAGTCTTCGAGACTTTCGCATCAAATAATATGTTAAAAAGAACACTCTGCGGCCTTGCCGAAGTCTACCAAGTAGCAACAATAAACCCATGGAGTGACACGGCTATTACTTTTAACGCCAGTGATGAACCTAAATTCCGAACAGCCCGAGCACCAGCCGCATTGGTCCTCTGTCCAATAGTGGACAGCTTTCGTCTTACCAAGGTACTCATGGATGGCGACAGGGGATTGAACCTCATTTATGAGGAAACCCTTAAAAAAATGGAAATAGACTGGAACCGCATTGAGCGAAGCAGCACAACCTTTAGAGGAATAATCCCCAGTCGGGAAGCGCGCTGTACAGGAAAAATCACACTAGATGTGGTGTTCAGCACGCCGGATAATTATAGGTCCGAAGAGGTCATGTTCCAGGTGGCCCCGTTCACTAGCGGATATCACGCTTTGCTAGGGTGGGAAGCGTTTACAGTCTTCCAAGCAATACCCCATTACGGGTACATGAAGCTCAAGATGCCCAGGCCTAACGGAATCATCACTCTCGTTAGTGATCCGGACATAGCACTCCGCGCCGAAAACAAGACAGCTGCACTGGCCCTCGAGCCGCTATCCGAAGCCCTAGCGGCTGAGGAACTGACTGCGCTGCGCTCCACGGTAAATAGGGATGATGTGATACTCGATAAAAGATCCAAGTCCACCTCCTTTAAACCGGCAGACGAAATAGTCAAATTCCAGGTCCATCCAACGGACCCCAATAAAACAGCTTCCATCGGGGCACAGTTGAACCCTGATGTAGACGCCGCACTGCGAGAGTTCCTACGAGAGAACTGGGACATTTTCGCCTGGCACCCTTCAGACATGCCAGGAATCCCACGCAGGCTGGCCGAACACAGCTTAAATATCCTAAAAGGATTCAAGCCAGTCAAATAGGCTCTTCGGCGTTTTTCCGAACCTAAGAGACAGGCCACGGGAGAGGAACTAGCCAAGCTATTGGAGGCCGGATTCATCAAAGACATAAAACATCCGGACTGGCTAGCAAACCTGGTGGTGGTACCAAAGAAGGACAAATCCTGGCGCCTATGCATTGATTTCAAAGACCTTAACAAGGCTTGCCCAAAGGATCCCTTCCCTCTCCGCCGCAGCAATCAAATAAAGATGGCAGAGTCAGACCAAGCCGCAACGGCATTCATCACACCATACGGCCCAGTCTGCTTCAACACAATGCCCTTCAGGCTCAAAAATGCCAGCGCAACATATCAGCGCATGATTCAGACATGTTTGGCAAATCAGATCGGCAAAACAGTGGAGGCATACGTAGATGATGTGGTCATTAAAACAAGACATGTCGAATCTCTAGTAGACGACTTGAGGCTGACATTCGATAACCTCCGAACATACGACATCAAGCTTAACCCGGAAAAATGCGTTTTCGGCGTTCCAGCCGGAAAGCTCTTGGGCTTCATTGTATCCGGTAGAGGAATTGAAGCGAATCCAGCCAAGATCCGAGCTTTATCACAATTGGATATCCCGAAGGACCTCAAACAAATACAAAAAATAACCGGATGCGTGGCGGCTCTAAGCCGCTTTATCTCCCGCCTAGGAGAAAAGGCCTTACCCCTTTACCGCCTCCTTCGGCGCACCGAACACTTCGAGTGGACGGATGCAGCCACGGCCGGACTCGACGAAATAAAAGCCATCATGGCAACAAACCCAGTCCTGGCCGCGCCAAACATTGGCGAACCAATGCTATTATACATTGCAGCAACCTATCAGGTCGTAAGCGCAGTGCTTGTCGTCGAACGAGAAACGGACAGACACAAATTCCCCCTTCAAAAGCCGGTCTATTACGTGTCCACTGTCCTTACTCCGTGCAAGTCACGGTATCCGCATTATCAAAAGATTGCGTACGCGGTATTTGTGGCATCTTGGAAGGTGCGACACTACTTTCAAGAGAGTTCAATAACAGTAGCCTCGGAAGTGCCACTTAACGATATTATAAATAACCGCGACGCGATGGGCCGGATTGCAAAATGGGCCATTGAGCTCCTCCCGTTTGACATAACTTACAAGCCACGGCGAGCTATCAAGTCGCAAGTTTTGGCCGACTTCGTCGCAAAATGGATGGAGGCCGAACTCCCTAAAGAGTACGACACATATTCAAACTGGGTCATGCACTTCGACGGCTCCAAAATGTTGGCCGGTCTAGGGGCTGGCGTTGTTTTGACGTCCCCCATAGAAGACACAGTCCAATATGTCCTCCAGATAATGTACACCGACTCCAACAACGCAGCCGAATATGAGGCCCTTTTACATGGTCTCCGGATGGCAGTATCCATAGGCATTCAACGCCTAGAGGTGCGCGGGGACTCGAACCTCGCAATATCCCAAATAAATGGAGACTTTGATGCCAAGGATCCAAAAATGGCAGCTTATCGCAACGCCGTACTAAAAATGTCAGCTCGGTTCGAAGGGCTCGAATTTCACCATATAGCCCTGGAAAATAATCAGGCGGCAGATGTCCTGGCACGCATCAGCGCAAAACGCGATGTTGTCGCCCCCAACATCTTCTTGGAAAGTCTGTTCAATTCGTCCGTAGTATGGGAAGGGGAACCTGGCAATAACAGCCCGGACCCAACCGCACTGCCCGACACCGAACACTCTGACATAATTGGAGGCTCTGCCAATAAAATAACACCTCTAGGCCACGTAATAATGGCCCTTATCACCCCGTGGACAGAACCATTCCTCGCCTACCTTACCAGGCAGGAACTCCCTGAGGACCAAAATGAGGCACGCTGCATAGTGCGGCGATCTAAAGCCTATAAAGTCCATGAGGGAGAGCTTTATAAGAAAAGCACTACCGGAGTCCTTCAAAGGTGCATCTCCGAAGAGGAAGGGCGGAACCTCCTGGCTGAAATTCATGCCGGACTCGGCGGACATCACGCTGCAGGTCAGTCCCTTGTAAGCAAGGCCTTCTGTACAGGCTTTTATTGGCCGACGGCCCGGGCAGACGCTTAGGACTTAGTCCAATGATGCGTCGGTTGCCAGCTTTTTGCAAACCAAAGCCATATGCCACCCACCGCCCTCCAAACTATCACATCACTTGGCCCTTTGCGGTCTGGGGGATTGACATGGTTGGACCCCTTAAAGGCGGAACCCACAAGAAAAAATTCTTACTAGTCATGGTGGATAAGTTCACCAATTGGATAGAAGCCAAGCCTGTTAAGATGGCCGAATCCGGACCGGTGATAGACTTTATATCCGGGGTTGTACACCGTTACGGCGTCCCCCACAGCATCATCACTGATAACGGCACAAACTTTACGGCCGATGAGGTAAAACTCTGGTGCAAAAACATGGGCATCAAGCTCGATTATGCTTCCGTCTATCACCCACAAACCAACGGCCAGGTCAAACGTGCAAATGGTCTTATCATGAGCGGCATCAAACCCAGATTAGTGCGGTCCCTTAAGGAATCTAATACGCACTGGGTAGAGGAGCTCGACTCCGTACTCTGGGGGCTGCGGACCACGCCGAATCGCACCACCAGATACACACCATTCTTCATGGTGTATGGCGCAGAAGCAGTTCTGCCCTGCGACATAATTCATGACTCACCTCGAGTGCACATGTACAAAGAAAGAGAAGACGAGCTCGATCGGCAGGACAGTTTGGACGCCTTGGAGGAAGAGCGAGACGTGGCAAAAGCCCGTTCCACATTCTATCAACAGCAGGCTCGAAGATACCAAAGCAGAGAAGTACGGGCCAAAAATTACAACGTTGTGAATTAGTTCTACGCCTTTCGGACAAGAAAAAGGACAAACTAAAGCCCAAGTGGGAAGGTCCCTTCATAATTGACCAAGTCCTGACTGGTGGAGCGTACCGCCTGCGAGATGCATCGGATAACCGACTCGAGCCGAAACCATGGAACGCAGCCCGTCTCCGAAGATTCTATGCCTAGCGCCGGACTTTGTGTTCGTCTCCTTCCTCTGTCCATTTTTTACATACTTTCTGTCTTACATTTCTCTCCTTCTCCCGTCTCTCTTATAGCCTTTAAAGGCTCATAAAATGACGTGCTATCCGCGCTCATTAAACCTGGGGGCTTCTTTAAACAGAAGCTTATTTATACGGGCTTCATGCCCAACACATGTGTCACACTTCCGCATGTACCTTTTATTTGCCATGATATGCATCGATATGACTTAAGTTTTGGCCAAGCTGGGTTGCCTGGCTCCTATGCTTACCCCTACGTTCCCGATTGTTCGGCTAGGCGATAAAGGGAGCACCTCTAAGATTGTTACTGCCGGGTCAGCCGGATGTGTACCTCAGACTGGGTGAAGCCGAAAGCTAGCGTTCTTAAGGGAATATTCGGTCGGTGAACTAAAGATGATCTTTTCTTATTTTTTTTATCTATACGCCCCCAGATGTTTTTCCTGCGCCTCTTTTTGCAGAATGGACATGCAATTTAGGGCATGCCTCCCAGGGAAAGGAACCCCTGACGGAACTATTCACCCTAGAAGATGTTTCTTACTAACCATGTAATATAACATAACTAGTTGGGCACTTGTCTGTTCAAGAACTAATGACCCCTACGCCTGGTCTGCATGCATACCCCGGTTCTTATATAACCACGAGGGTATTCGGACACACTCTAGACCATCAGGTCCCAAGGTTGAAGCGAAAAGGTCAGCCATGACAAACGATCTACAATCCGGCTAGAAGGCATTACACATGTTAATTAAAATTACATAGTCAATCTGACTGATTGTATTCCTCTTCAATACCATCTAACAGGCTGTCTAGTTTACAGTCCTATTGCGAATACTTTGCGGCCTACTCTACTTGGCCGTATACTAAGCTCACAGGGATCTCCTTCCCATCGGGCCCTACGGGTCTGACCTCAACCATGTGGTTTGGATCAGCCTTCGTGTACCGCGTCTTCACCATGGCCCAGGCCTCCCTGGCGCCTTGACGGCAGGCCGACATCTTCCACAATCGGAAGCGCCGCCGCGCTCCCTTCAGCTTCTCTACAAGCTCCCCTTCGGGCATGGAGACAGATGGCCACAAAGCCTGGGCGACGCCTTGCATCACCTGTCGAACTCGTTTGTGCAGTTGTGAGAGCTCGGGAAGAAGGTCACCCGTAGAACCGGGCATTTCCTCTGCAGGACGACCTATTAGCATACCTACAGACATTACACTGTTAGTCGACTTCCTCGCCGAACTCTTTTTCGAAAGTTCGTTTAAGCACTTACTATACATGCCGCGTCGAAGCCGCCGATTCTCCTTCACGGAGTCCGACAGCTGGGCACGAACGTCCTTTAGTTCAACGCCCAGCTTGGTGTTGGCATCTTGGAGATCGTTCTTCTCCCGCCTCACTTTTGTCAGCACGCTCTCACCAGCCTTCAGCTGGCGTCGGAGTTGTTGCACTTCCGTATTTAATCCGGCGCCATCTGCAATTTCATTTGTCAGATTTGCACCCACGCCGTACTTTGCAAAATACTTATCTTTCGAAGCGTATATTACCAGAGGGGGTCTCCTTGGGCTCCCCTGCCGCGGCTAGTGCGGCCTCAAGTTGGGCTTTGCACTCTTCCAGCTCCTGGGATAGCAGGATATTCTTTTCTGTAAGAACCCGCATAACAGATGATCCTTAAATCAGTTATTCTAACTGTTTCAAGTCTCGGGGGCTACTAGTATATATATATATATATATATATAATTACCAAAATTTTCTTACCCATATGTCTTTCACATACTGCTCCGTGGCTCTGGCTAGACCATTTTGAGCGGCACGGAGGTACGCATCTCCCGAATTGAAGGCATTCAATGCCTCTTGGGAGAAACAAGCATCACGAAGAACTGTCTGGCGACGCCTGTGGTTCATGGCGCTCTCCACCTCGGAATTGGTGGCAGACAACCTGTCCGCATCCTCCGTCGGAGGAGCGTCCGGTACGCGCCTCGTGTTCGCCTTCGCTTCCGGACCAGGCTTTGGAGCCTGGCTGGTGGAGGCGTAATTGGCAGCCTCTCCGGATATAGTCTGACGAGGTCTCTTCGTCCTGAAGAGAGCACGAGCGTTAATATGCCTCGAAGGAATAACACCTGGGAATAAGGTGGTGCGCTATTCCTTTGCGTCGGTGCCTCAGTCCGGACCGCTCTTCTTTTCAGCTCGCTGGGCCTTGCTGCCCCTCGTTGGCTAGTCGCCGCAGACTCGGTCTCGCGTCTCAAGGGCCTCCCCTGCAAAACACAGTTGTCATACGGCAATCGAAAAAACGCGAGGACAGATCCCTTTTCAAAGTGCTGGGACCCCGGTCTCAGTTACCTGTGAGGCTGGGAGTAGCCCTGGATAATCGGCTATAATGGCCACCAAGGCGTTGTCCTTGCTCAATTGATGAAACACTCCATCAATCAGCTCCACAGATAAGTCTGGATCCTCTTGAGAGGCCGGGTCAAGGGACCGTCCCGGATCCTCGGGTTGTGGAGGAGGGCTGTTTATTTCTTTAACAGCCTGGCGCAGTTCCTGCGTTGAAGTCGTTAGACTGAAAATTTAACAATAGGAATATAAAATGAATGGGAAAGTAAAAGTGTCCACTTACCCAACTTGGGGGATTGTACATAGAAAATCCACCCCGTGGGTTGACGCGGAGAAATTCCTCCTCTTCTCCCTTGTACAAAGCGTACAAGGTCTTTATTAGAGTGGCAGCCGAAACCGGCCCCTTATGGCCGTAGCGGGTGGCGTCGTCCTCCCCATTGAAGTCCCACATGGGGCAGCCTCTATACTGAAGCGGCTGCACCCCTCGCATGATGCATGCGGCCATGACCCCGATCATGGTCAGTCCGGAATGAGCTAACAATCTTATCCGGCCCATCGGGTAAATAACGTCCCTGTCACTTTCCCTCTGAGGGCTCCGTGGACGCCAGCTTAGGCGCTTCTTTAGAGGAGCACTGTCAAACTCAGGGAGGCCGATTCGGGCAGGATCCGGCAGCGGGACGTCCTCTATATAAAACCATTCCGAAGGCCAGTCCTCGGATGCCTTCTTTGGGGTTCCGGATAGATATCCAGTCCCGGCGATGCGCCACACTTCGGCTCCGCCCACTTGATATAACGACCCCTCCTTAGAGCGGGGCACAAGGTAGAATAGCCTTTTCCACAGCGCGAAATGAGCCTCACAGCCCAAAAACAGCTCGCAAAGGGCTACGAAGCCCGCGATATGCAATATGGAGGCAGGCGTGAGGTTGTGCAGCTGGAGGCCATAGAACTCCAGAAGCCCCCGGAGAAACGGGTGAATTGGAAATCCGAGCCCTCTTATTAAGTAAGGAGCAAGGCATACCCGGTCTCCTTTGGAGGGATTGGGGGCGCTCTCCGCTTGCTCTCCGCCATTATAGGTGGCAAGTCCGGCTCGAATCGGGACCATATAGGCCGGGGGGAGAAATCCCTTGGTTTGGAGCTTCACTAGCTCGCTATGCGGGATGGAGCACCTCTTCCAATCTCCAGGCTGAGGGCTGGAGGGGCGAGAGGAGGAGCTGCGGTGGCCGGCCATGGTAGAATGGACCTCTGTCGGATGCGCTCTGATGAATACTCGCGGAAGGGAGAAGGTGTGGGTTGGATCTAAATCCTCGTCCCCTTAAATAGGAGGCTCATTCACGCGGCTAGGGGTGTAAATATAAAAAACACCCTGACTTTTCGTATTCGTTTGACACGTGGAAAACGGCCATTATTGGACGTAGAAGCCGAGGAGCACTACATTTACATGGAACCAGACACTATTTAGCAGGTACACGGAATTTGGAGAAGAACCCGCCTTGCAATGTCGAAGACAATTTGCGCGCCGGACTTATCGTCATTGAAGCCTGGTTCGGGGATACTAAGGGACTCCTGGATTAGGGGGTGTATGGATAGCCGGACTATACCTTCGGCCGGACTCCTGGACTATGAAGATACAAGATTGAAGACTTCGTCCTGTGTCCGGAAGGGACTTTCCTTGGTGTGGAAAGCAAGCTTGGCGATACGAATATGTAGATCTCCTACCATTGTAACTGACTCTGTGTAACCCTAGCCCCCTCCGGTGTCTATATAAACCGGAGAGTTTTAGTCCGTAGGACGAATAACAATCATACCATAGGCTAGCTTCTAGGGTTTAGCCTCTCTGATCTCGTGGTAGATCTACTCTTGTACTACCCATATCATCAATATCAATCAAGCAGGACGTAGGGTTTTACCTCCATCAAGAGGGCCCGAACTTGGGTAAAACATCGTTTCCCCTGCCTCCTGTTACCATCCGACCTAGACGCACAGTTCGGGACCCCCTACCCGAGATCCGCCGGTTTTGACACCGACAACGGGCTCCCTGGAGGATCGTCTCACATGTAAGGTAGACGTTGCTGGAGCCCTTGAATGGCCTCAACTGAGGCCTTGGCTTTAGCAAAATCACCTTGGCACTGTTTATTCTTCTTCTTCTTCCTCTTCATGCTTTGTTTCTCTTTCTCCTCACTAGTTGGTGAAACCAAGTACATGATTGGCCTTCTATTTCAGAATTGATTTTGTCAGTGAGGGAGTACAAGTGTACTAGTAAACAATAGCATTATTTTCTCATGGCAGTTGCAAAATAGAGATGAACACATGAATTAAATATCATTCTTACCTAAAGGAAGGTTATGGTGCCAATATGGATGATAATGATGCATGCAGCCATCTTATGTGTGGATAGCAAATCTAGTCCTGGTCATACCACTCTGTACAGCATTTCTCTTATATTTCCTTTTTCGACCAAGAGACCGGTTGGATGACCAGCCTATACTACTTTCACCCCTATCCTTCCTGTTTGTACCAAGTCCGATGTACATACTAAATTCCCCCACCCCCACTTTATTTCTTGTTTGAACCAAGTACAAGATTCGACTCCATGAAGTAGCTTTACCCCTAACAATAGAAGAAGAAAAAATACTCCCTCTGTCCCAAAATTCTTGTCTTAGATTCGTCTAGATACGGATGTATCTAATACTAAAACATGACCTGATACATCCGTATTTAGACAAATCTAAGAAAAGAATTTTGGGATGGAGGGAGTATGTGTCGTTGGACCATCCGATCGAGATGGGCTGAGAGGTAGAAAATGATGCACATGCAGCGACGTAGCGAGCTGGGGAAGTAGAGATAGGGCAGTTTCGAAGGAAGATATACCTGAAGGTCGTCGGGATGTGGATAGGTGGGTGGCGGGAGGCCGGATCCGCCCACACTAGGGAAACGACGAAGGGTTCGGAGGACCTCCCATGTCGGCGCTCGACCAGAGATTACAGTGCGGCTAGTAGTGGGTCTCCTCCCTCGCTGTCGATGACGGCCTAAGCGCTGCCCCTCCTCCCCTTCACCGGCGGAGGGGGATACGTCCGGATCTGTAACTAGCGGTGAGGATAGGAAGACAGTGTTTTTTGAAGGGAGAAAGACAGTGTTACCACCGCTATCTTCTTTAGATCTGGAGGGGATGAGAGTGTGTGAATAGAGCAACCTTAGCAAGCAAGCGCGGAGGCTCCGGCCTATATATACGTAGTGGGGTAGTTTTCCTTTTTCAGTCCATCAAAACAATCGTTTAAAATTGTGTACGTGCCAGGTCGCCGTTTTTTGAGTTGTTGATTGTTTTTTGAGATAGCTACCCGCTTATTCCATGTGGTGTTACGGTGTGCCAGGACGCACTTTGTATCGTTCAAGTCCGGTACAAGACCCTCCATTAAATGAATAACCACCCCCTCATAAAATTTGTGAACAAGCCCATGGCTAAAATTGTCGAAAACGTGGGCTGCCCCAACATGAATTATTATTTATATTTTCTATGTGGGAGTATCCTCAAAACAAAACGTGAGAGTACAATATGTATTGGGCCCCTTTGTAATTGGTGCTAAATTTTGACCAAAGATTTAACTGACAAAAGTTAGTGCATGTTAACAAAAATAATATAGTTTGATTCGTATCTGAACATAGTTTTCAATTATGTAATTTTTTGTGACATGCAAGAACATTTGGTTAGTTAAATTTATAGTCAAAATTTGGCAAGGTGCATTAAATCAACCCATGCAAGTATCAAAAGGAGAGTCATGGCATGCATGCATGCCTTGTAATTAATGCATCGGTAAACGCAAATTATTGAAATATATCGAGTGCAGTGCTTTGATCTGTCGCGTCAACTCGTACAAGACCAAGAAGTTTGAATACTGCAATGCCCTCTCCCTCGCGGATTGAGATTCGGTGCCTTAACTGCACCTGCCTTTGGCTACATGAGAGGTGAGCCACCCGCCTGTTGGGCCCACGTGTCATGCACGCAAAGGTAGGAGCAGTAAGTCAATGAAGCTGTGTCCCTCCCTCGCCCATGAGCGTGGTGGCTGGCAGGACTAGGAGAAGCTTTCGTTCGCTACACGCTCTCCCTCCCGCACGCGGTGGACATGCAGCAGTTCAATCAGTGTAAGATGGCCAGAAGCATGCAGTAGTACTCCATCATTGTTCGACTTCCCGAAGAGGTGAAGAGCCAAGCGCGGCCCGGACGCTTGTGTGGCAGTTTCATGTGTAGAGTAGTCTAGGATAGCGTGTACCGTGCATGTAAGCTTAAAATCGTTGGGGTCGGCTCCATGCTTTTTTGATTAAAACAATCTTCGGCCCCTACCTATCATCCTGGTGATTGTAGTTTGCACACTCATCTGGTCAAGACAGGAATATATATAATTTGTGGTGGGGTAAATGTTAGAGGTTGCAGCAAATGGAGTATTGTACACTGCGGGTCTTTCAGCCAAGTTTAGAGGCAATCATGTGGGTCCAGTGCTAGGATGTGTCGCGTCAACTCGTAAAACAAGGAGAAGCTTGATTTTGCTACTACACGCCTTCTTCCTCGCCCATGCGCGCGGTGGCTCATAGACGAGGACAAGCTTTTGCTTAAGCTGGTCGTAATGGAATACTAGTATCATGCATATGATACTAGTGTAGCACAACATTTATTAGCATGCATGACACATAGTAGCACAATATTTAATATGATACGGTATCATGATATGATACTTAACCCTCTCTTTCTTCATTTACTTCTATGCCACCTCATCAAATTTGCCTAGTTGGCATGCATGCTATTCCCCTGTTCCTAAATATTTGTCTTTTTAGATATTTCAAATGGACTACCACATACGGATGTATATATACATATTTTAGAGTGTAGATTCACTCATTTTGCTCCCTATGTAGTCACTTGTTGAAATCTCTAGAAAGACAAATATTTAGGAATGGAGGGAGTACTACCAATGAGACTCCCATTACAACTAGCCTTATAGAGTACTACAACAAGCTATCCCTCCCGCACGCGGTGGATGGACATGCAGTAGTGGATTCGATACTGTAGAAGTAGTAGTAACATCATTGTTCTTCTTCTCGAAGAGGCAAAGAGCCAAGCGCAACTCGAATGTGGTAGTTGCGAACGCTCGCCACAGTATATTTGGTTGTAGTCTCATCTCAGCATAGTTGTTCCCTCTTCGTGCATGCTCATTCCAGCACCCCTCTTCATGCATGCTCTTCTCATGCATGCTCCTAGTGTATTTGTGTTAAGCTAGTGTGTACTCATGCACCCTTTATACACCCTACCAAACACCCAAAAGTGGGTCGAGAAGGGCTTGGAGCACGCATATAGCCAGGCTCTTGCATGAGACAAAATTGCTATTTGAGCCCACTATTGTAGTAGTACTTGCTAGTATAGCCCTGTAAACCGGAAAGGAGTATTTGCCTTTCTAGAGATTTCAACAAGTGATTACACTACACCCTAAATGAGTAGTACTAGAGCAAAATGAGTGAATCTACACCGTAAATAATGCGTAGTTCTCTCGTTTTTCTCTCTGCCTTGGTCGCAGTACACAATTGAGTACTCCTATATGACTAGCTGCTCTATCTACATGCGGGACATCAAAGCATCCCGGCCCGCGTGCCATCCACCAAATCACAGCGAGGTGCTATAGTCCAAACTCACCGGTCACCCCGGTGTGGCCTCGAAGTGGCCTCGAAGTTGGACTGGGCAAAGCAACCATCATTTCACTGGAACGCTCGCTGAAGCCCTTTCTCCCCTTTCTTGAAGAAAACCTCACTCCAGGCTACTCACTTCTGCCATTTATCTTCTGTACCGATGAAGGAAAGGTGGGCGAAACAGTGACGCCACTATATTTTCATTCCAAGAATCTTCTTTTTGTGAAGCACCGACCAGTTCTCACAGCCAATTCTTTTCCCGTTTTCATTTTGATTGTGGTTTCCTTTCGATTGCTTTCTGTTTGTCAGTTCATTGATGGATCCTGGAGCACTAGACAAAGAGTTGCCGGTGGACAACCCACTGGAGACAATAATCTCTAGGAAGAGAGCACCGAAGAACGAGTTGACCATATTGGCAGGCCAACCCATTGATACGAAGAACTCCAAGAAACAAGCACTAGCCAAAGAGTTGACGACGTTGGCAGATGAACTCCTCAAAGAAAGTTGGAAGAACAGCAAGGGCCCCACCGTGCCTACCCCAGAAACTCTAATGGCCACCTGTGTGAGGCTCAAGACCGAGTTTGAGGAGATAGTCGCCATTGAGAAGCAGTATTCCCCTAGCAAGGTGATTGCCCCCATCGAGGACGAGGAGATGACCCCGAGAGGGATGGGATCCCCCGGTGAGATGCACAAGGTAAAAAAATGGCTTACCATAGTTGTGGTTTTTGATTATTTGCAATGTGCTTGCTAATATGTTAGGGTCGTGCAGGTGCCGGTGGATGTCCTTGATGATTCTGATGTCGCCACTCGTCTTGTGGACAACGCCCCAGAGATCGTTTTCGATATCGTTGTCCGTCCTATTGACATCGCCCCGGAGATCGATTCCGATGCCGCTGTCCATCCTGTGGACATCGACCCAGAAATCAATTCCGATGTTGAGGTGGACATCGCCCTAGAGATCGATTCCCATGCCGCTGTCCGTGCTGTGGTCATTGCCCGAGAGATCGATGACAAGAAATAGTTAGTCGCGCTAATCCTTCAGGGTAGTTTGCATTGTGTTTAATTACCAGAACGATGCGTGTTATCAAACCATCTTAGGGCTAGTGCACTGTCTTGTGTGGGCGGTACTTGCTACTTTTGTTTGATAGTGAATCATGTGAACCCTCTCCGAGCTGTGGAAACAGATGTATCCTCACCAGCTTTTGATGTAATATATGGCATGCTTAGATGTAAGTTTGAACTGTTGATCATATCAGCAGGGCTTGTTTGATGATTCTTGGTGTTAGTAGGCTAACTACTGTGCGAGCTATTCTTGCAAAACACTCACAAAAGTGAAACGTTGGGGCTGATGAGCTTGTGGTACGCTTATACTAGTCCGTCGTCCATCGGCCAATAGCCCAAGCTCCTAAAATTGTAGGCTTAGCGATCGATCAGACAATAGTCGACACATATACATTCATGCCTCATTTGGTTCATAGGGTAGGAAAATCATAGAAAAAGTACAAAGACGTACAACACAAATTCATAGCAGTACAGAGACGTACTCCCTCCGTTGCAAAATAGATGAGTCAACTTTGTACTACTAACTTTGAAACGGAGGGAGTACAAATCCTAGGCGGGCTAGTTTGGCCTTGTGGGTTTCAGTGATATGATGTGGTACAATGCCGTCCAGTGTTCGCCTGTGGTAGCAGTACTATGGGTAGAGTAATTTTTCTTGAAGAAGCGGAAATCAACGAAGTCATGATGGTTCCTTCGTCCGACCAACTGACAGTGGGAAAGGTTGGGCCAGTGCTACGACCGGGGTGGACCAGGATAATTTTGTGCATGGTAGGTGGACCAGGATGGTCGCTGTCCCACATGTCGGCAAAAGAAAGTATTCTTTCTGATATAGTGGACGAGCAATGAGTATTCATTGTTTATTTTTGATAAAACCTATTGTCTCCACTGTTACGACGGAGGAGTGTGAAACACGGCAGCCCAGTGAACTTGGCATGTGCACCACTCCCTCCTTCCTCATGTAATACTATAGTGTTGACTATAAGGTTGGCTATAAGTTTACAACTTTTTCTCACTTTCTCTATCTATTTCCTTTCAAATGTTTTTTACCTTTATTTTTTAGACATAATTGTTTTTTATGCCTCTTTTTTTAGAATTAGTTTTTTATACCTAGGAGCACATGTAGAGACGGGCTCCTACAGATCCCACTCCTTTACTTTGTCAATGCTTCTCTCTCCTCCACATAAGCGGGCTTAGGGCATGTACAATGGTTCTATTGTAGGGATGCCACATAGGATAAATGATGAGGTGGAGGAAAGATAAATCATAAGAAAAGGCTTGTCTTCCCTTATTTAAGAGAAATAAGAGAAGACAAGAGATGATCTCTTAGCACAATATGTTTCACCATGTTTTTAGGAATAACAAGTTACTGAAGATAAGGCTAAGAGATGACCCATTGTACACATGCTTTTTGTCATCTCTAAAGTACATGCAAGACTTATGATAAGACTATCCTTATCAACCATTGTACATGGCCTTATAGCCCAGAATTTACTGGTACTACTTGCTATGAATGTGGGCAGCTGGCGTCTGAGGGGGGAGCGCACGCAGGAAGGTGGTGGGGGGGGGTGTTCTGGTGGGCCAAGGCGGTCAGAAGCGGGCTTGGAAGCGGTCCGGACTCCCGCATGGCCCACCTCACATTATCATCATATATTTCTTGGAGTCCGTGCACGGTGGTCGGGCGATCTCTTCTCCCTCCCCCGGCTCTCTCTTCTCAGCCGACGCCCGCCGAGCGATTAGATTTCGGATATCGACGGTTTATTCAATTGTAGTCCCACATGTCAGTGAAAATGCAAGACAATGCATGTCCCTCTGGTGAGCAGCATGCGAGCCGGACTGTCGGGGGTGCGACACGAACGCGACGCGTACGAGTCGTAAGTGTGCCGCCTTTTCCTTTTGAACTTGCAAAGCATAACATTTTTGTGTGATTGATCGATAGAAATCCAGAACAAAATGACGAGGGCGGTGCTTTCCCGCGCCTTAGGCGGGCTTTGAGTGATATTACGTGCTACAGTGCCATCCACTTGCTCCATTTTTATGCAAGCAAGAGTCTACACTCTTACGTGGGAGGAGTGCGAAACACGGCGAATCTGATTCTGATCAAGGGATAACTGTTCCCTGCGAAATAATGGAGCATTGTTATCGATTATAGCATGATAGTTAGGGCATCTCCAGCGCTGGCCCTCAAGTTTACACCGGCATCTGTCCGAGGACACTGATGGATGCCATCCAATGCTGCCCGCATACCTTTCAACAAATATGAACTAACCAGACGAAATTCATGCAAGCAAAGAAAATTTCAAATTAACCGGATGAAATTCATTACATTTCGAAAAATTTTCCTATAAACTGGACAAAATTCATTACATATTTCGCACAAACCTTACTAAAACCTAATGTAAACCTAATCTAAACGGTCGCTGGTGCCCAACCACCATGTCCGGCCATGAACCCGAGAACGTCGGCCATTGCCTTTGCCTCCTCCTCATCCGCCTCAATAACCTCCTCCTTCGGAGCACAAGATTATGATGATTTCCGCCTCCACGTCGCTGTCAAGTGGCTAATTGGCCACCGATGTTTATCCCACCAAGCTTGGTATTAACTGAGTGGAGGAGCGGTGGCGTTCCTAGGACCTGAGCGGCGGTGAGCTACCATGTACTACTCTTCCTCGCTGCCGGCTGCGCCCTCGCACGCGCACCAATTTCGTGGTCGTGGCGGCGGAGGGCGACCGGCGGGGGGGGGGGGGGGGGGGGGGGGGGGGGGGGGGGGGGGGGAGCCGGCGATATTCTTTGTCTGCTCCTATGACAGTACGTCCAAGAGAGCTTTGGAGTGCTAGGAGGCCATGGTTGGAGTGGTGCCAACAGAAGGAAGGGACAAGAGGAGAATGAGTGTGGGTCTTTGGCTATGGCTGGGAGCTGGGGCTCAAGTTAATATAGCGGGAGAATGGCTATGAGTCGCGCCAGATGGATGGATGGCTGGCACAGGAGTAGGTCTGTTGGCAGCCAAGTATGATTAATGTGGGCAGCGGACGGAAGGATGGCCGTGGTGTCGTTAACGAGGAGCAGTCGCTTGCACCGGGATGCCGCGCGAGTGGCGCTCTCTCGGCCATCGCGCTGCTGCAATCCCGGCGCCAGTGAGAGGTCGCGTCGGGCGTGAATGCGGACGCTGCTTCGGTGACTTAACTGCAGGTGCGTTGGGTCACTGACATGTGGGCCCAACGGGCATCTGGCCCGCATGTCAGTGTAACAACTGCACCTGCAGTTAAGTCCGGTGAATGCGGCATTGACGTTCTGGAGAGACAATGACCGTTTCAAGCGGGAAGCGTGCACTAGCGATGGAAGGGGTTTCGGTAGGCCAGGGCGGTCAGACGCTGGTGTAGTGGTAAAATGTGAACTCATGTATGACGAGCCTTTGAAGTGTATGCAGCACGTATTGACAACCAGGCGTCCATGCAACCGCTCTTTTCGCCAGCTAGCCTTCGACGACCACCATTAGACACCACACAACCATGCATAACTTACGAATAATGGACGAATCGATCAGACACACACTCGTGTGCTGTGGCACTATGATCGGTTGCTCACGATAGTACATACTCCGTACCATAGTACCCTCTCTAACTAGGATGTTTTATAGATTGTTGTTGTGATTGACGATATACATGAGCAAGGCACCGAGTCACGAGTATGGCCATTGGTGTTGACCCAGGTGAATACATGCTCGGTGTTCGTAGAGGCCTCCAGCAAACATCTAAACAGTAATGTCAAGCACCGCCGGGGCGTGCAGGTGACGGGCTCGTCGTTTGCGTTGCGCCATGAGTAGGACTTTGATTGAGAAGGCGACATGCATGCATTAGCATGGTTTGACAGCATGAGCATGAGTGTCTGGTTGTCTGCACACATACATGCTACTTGCCTCTATGGACGGTGTGCGCTAATGTGTGCATCACGTATAATATAAAAAATCCGTTTGTGCATTTAATGCAAAGTACTTCATTTTCATTTGGCTGACGAGTGTGCGTTGCAGCAACGAGTCCGTGGTTTGATTCCTCACATACGCATAATTTTGGTTTTTATTTCTTTCTCCACTGACAGGTAGGTCCGCATAGATAGATAGATAAAGAACACGAGCTGATGAGGCACATGCGGACTGTTTGACTGGTCAACCAGACATATACAGAGCTATACGTTGAGCCAGTGATCATATAATCACCATATCTCATATACAATGATCAAAGTGAGCTATCAAGACAAGTTCGATGACCGCCAATGCATTTTACTCAGTAATAAATGACCAGGATTGAAGGGCAATCCTAATTTCCTTCGTCTTCTGTCCTTGAGCTCCTGACAAACTAAGGCACTATACTGTTGCCCCGCCACTCCACCCCAGAGCTTTCACCAACCGTCGTTCATGCCATCGCGCCACACACTAACCGGTAAGGAAGCGATGTTATCCCACCGCGCCGAGTTCCTCGCCCACGACCGCACACAGAATGGTAGGGAAGCAATGCCAACCCGCCGTGCCGAGTTCATCGCCGCTCGCGACCTCACACCTATGTGGGCGGAATTTGAAGTTGCCAAGGCCGAATGGGCGATAGAGCAAGAGGAGGCCAAAGCTGCACAGAGGGAGCGGAAAAGTTAGAAAGCACTCAAGAAAAGAGAGGCCCGCCGCCGCAAGAAAGAAGAGGACGCACGCGTTGCTGCGGAGAGGTCGGCGGAGATCCAAGCATGGTGGGGTGTCGCCGAGAAAGCCGGGAAGGAGAATGACGGCGACTGGCTAGCATGTGAGAAGTAGTAGTACTAGTAGTTAGTGTGTGTGTGTGTGTCTGTTTCACCTGTACGTTTGTTTAATTAATTACGAGCATGTACCAGTACTACTCCCTCCATCTAGGTGTATAAGTCATCTTAGGTTGTGCACAGCGACCAAGGCAGAGGGGAAAACGAGAGAACTTAATGGTTTTGCTAATTAATAGCATTGCATGCAATGAACTAACCACTACATGTCATGTTTGGTAGTCTCAAGTAATTGAAAACATGCACTGCCCACATCTCGTATTGGTTGATGTGTCCCAAAACAAGAAACGGGAAGGGAGTTAATGTACCGTGCCTATGTGTTTTGGGATTATTTGGTTTTTGTAAGGTGACTTGCACACCTAGATGGAGGGAGTAGTTACTACTATAGTTTTTAGAGCAAATTACCAGTACATTAGCCTAGACTCAATGGAAAAATTCCTATCCTATGCATCAAATGTCATCTCTTTCTCTATAGGAATTGAGATGCATGTCATCTCACTTCCTATGATTTTCATATTCCTATAAAATTCCTATCCTATGAACCAAAGGAGGGCTCTGCTGGAGTTACTACTATAGCTAGCAGTACTGTTGGTATAGTAGTTTTCTTCAAGAAGCGAAATTCAACGAAGTCATGATGGTTCCTTCATCCGAGCAACTTCATAGTAGGAAAGGTTGGGCCTGTGATTTGACAGCTCATTAGTAATTACTGCGACTCGACAACCGGGGTGACTCTCCCTTGGAGTTCTGTGGGCATGGCAAATGGACCAGGATGGTCGATGTCCCACATGTCGGCGAATGGAAGTATTCTTTCCGATATCGAGGAGCAAGGAAACCGCGTGGTATAATATCACTTTTCATTTATATTTATTTTTTATTTCTGGTGAATGCTAGCATTTCAACTCTTACGACGAAGGAGTGCCAAACACGGCATGTGCTGGATGTCCCACACATCAGTGAAAGGAGTGGGACATGAACAACATGGTAGAGCGTCTCCACTTCTGGGTTGGAGACCACACGTAGTAGTACTAGTGGTATGAACGATACAAAGTGCGACCCGGAGAGAAAGACACGTCTAGTTGGAAGGTCTTGGGGCATACACGTAAACAAATATAAAACCTAATATGTGCCTCAAGTTAATATAGTAGTAGTAGAGCAGGCACGTACTCCATAACATCACCGGGCATTGCACATACAACATTTAGTGGTAGTAAGAGACAAATGTCTATATTTCACGCATGTTCATACTATTTGCGCCTTTCTACTTCACTTACTGCGGTACATTACTCAGGTTCGTACGTCCACTCCTGGGTACATGTCCGTATCGTAGTTCCAGTCCCACGTGTTCTTCATAGATGGAATGATCCATAACTATGGGCAACGGGAGTCCATATCATCACAGTTAGTGTGGCTCCCCACGATGGAGACTCATCCAAACTATGGCCAGCCTCGACGCGAAGCAGTCGCGTCACTCTCTCGGTCGTCACGCTGCTTCAAAGTCGGCGCCAGTGAGAGGCAGCTTCCGCTCTGGCCGAGGATTAATGCGGCACTAACGTTTCGGGGCGATGCTGACCGTTTCACGCGGGAAGCGCGCGCCGGCAAGGGAGGGGGGTTGGGTCGGCCAGGGCGGTCAGACGCGGGCGTGGTGGTGGTACTGGTAGTTTGCAAAACTACTCAATTATTGCACTCAGTTTCCTGAGAAAATGTGGTAAAAAACGTTACTCCACAACCCGCTTCCCTTCTCCTTCCTCTTCCACCGCACGCGCACGTCCGCGGGAAGCGACCGGTCAACCCTTATATAGGAGTGCTAGCACAAAAAGATGCATGCATGACCACTAAAATTTCTAGATTAAAGTGCCGCTCTGGCAGGAGTATGGCGTATGTCGTTACCTTCGGCCGGGCCATGGCTACCGGGCTATGGCGACCAGAGAAGAGGCGGCGGGAGGGGAATGAATGCGGCTACTGTTTGGGTTCCCCGCCTAGCTTAAATAAATGTGCACCATCACGTGTACCCACAGGTGCACAAATTGTAACATACGTGTCTGCTTAAGTGGGCATCACGTAATTGGTGTGTGAGAGATTCTGAGAGACAGAGTGCGTGTGTGCGAGTCTACTCTTCGGACATGTACCCAACCTTTTGCATTGGGATATAGGTATAATGGTATTACACTTTATCTAGTGATTAGCAAGATGCTCGTGCATTGCACGGAACATCAATATGCATTTTTTTACAAAACACCTGTTGTGATTGACCCATGCAGGAGCAATCCCATGTGTAAAAACTAATTATATGTTAAGAATTTGATCAGAAAACTAGTATCTCGACAATTTCATCGAAAAAATGAAAGATGAGAGATAAGGTGAGGAGGAGTGGAGCGTGGTGGTGACTGGTGGTCGGACTGGGCAGAGGCATGCGGATGGATGGTGCCGGCAGGTGGCAACGGCTACCATGCTAGATTGTTCCAGAGACTTCCTTTTTTAATTGCTCTGCAATGAGGTTGTGGGAGATAAGGACGATGAACGAGGCAAGGCCTTGTCTGTAAATGTGGAGAGAGGTGCAGGTATCTTTTGTAAAATTGTCATAGTTTGCTTTATATCCGCCAGATATAGATCGGACGGTCTATATTACAAGATGGCAAGCACACCATCATCACCAACTCGTTTTTATAAGAGTAGAGATGATAAGTTAACTACTAAAGTAAAGTGGAATTTGTCCATGTTATACAAGTAAATTAAGGTGATTGCTTATCATATGGGTAATGTTGGACCAATGGTGGTAGGAACAAATGCTCCGTCTAGAGCATGTGTGTGTGAGATGGAGTCTTAGTGTGTGTGGGGGGGTGCGTGTGTGTGTGACGCGGGGTCCTTGGTGGCGGATGTAATTTAAGTGTGTGTGGCTTCATCATAGTGTATGACAGAGGCCACCAACGAGGGGGTGCGAGAGTGAAAAGGCCCGTAGAGAGGGAAGAGAAGGCGTATGTGTGTGAGAGGAATCGACATCAAGAGAACGTGTTTGTTTGAGAGACACCGAGGAAGACTACTATATATCGATGGTGCATGTAGGCGGGAATTAAACGAAGGGATGGTATTATTGGTTTCGGGGATATTGGGGAAGAGTGAGAGAGGGGGGTAGCTAGAAGGAGATTGTTAAGTGTGAGTGCGTGTTTTACCCATCCAGGCGGAAGTTATGTGCACACAAGAAGAGAACGATTCGATGTGGTGTTAGGGTCGAGGGTAATTAAGTATGTATGGAGACATATGATACCTTGAACGTGCATGTGCGAGTACATGTATATGTTGGATGTGTGTGTGTGCGCATGAGCATGATCGAGATAAAAGAAAGAAGACATAAGCCATAAGTTCAACGATATGGGAGAGGTCGGTATGACAATATGCATGGATGTGAGAGTGCAGGGAAGAAGGCTCGATAATTGAGCATGTGTTTTTGTCTTTAAGAGATAGTTGCGTGGGCTGGAGCATGCATCTATGGTGAGTAGAGGGAGGGAGACACAACGATTGTGCAAAAGAGATCAACCTATAAATGCATGTATGGAGAGACATATATAGTGTGGGTGATAGGAAGCAAGAGTGCGTGCGAGAAAGAAATGTTGACGGAGAAACTACAAATAGATACAAAGACAGAGATGCTAGCTAGAGGGACATCGGCTAGTTTGAGTGTTGGAGATGACCGCTGGGTGGTTCAGAGGGTGAAGTTATGTGTGTGTGAGAGAAAGATAAAATGAGGGCACTTGACTGCATGTAGAGAGAAACATATATGGTGTGCATGATAGGAAGCAAGAGTGAGGGCGAGAAAGAAGGTTGATGGAGAAACAGATAAATAGAAAGATAAAGATGCTAGCTAGTGTGTTTTAGAGATAGGAGTCGAGTGGATCAGAAGGCTGGGTTATGTGTGTGGGTGTGATAGAGATAGAGAGAGTGTGCATGTGAGTCACATACAAACAAATATCAGAGAGAAATTAGATCCCGAGAGACAAATTTTTGTGTCTGTGAGAGAGAAAGATATTTCACAACGAGAGTGATAGCTAGAGAGACATACGAGGGAACACAAGATATCTCTAGGGAGAGAGAGTGTGTGTGTGAGCAACATACAAGAGAATGGTGAAGAGATATGAGACCCTTGGAGACAGAGTTTGTGTTTGTGTGTGAGAAAGAGATATTTAAGAGGAAGAGTTGTAGCTTCTCATATCTAAGGAGAGAAAGACATCTCTGTGTGAGAGTGGGTGTGCGAGTGGAACACTGAGAAATAGTAGAGAGAAATGACACCCCGGGAGGCGAAGTTTGTGTTTGTGTGAGAGAAAGAGATTTCACTTGGAGAATCATAGTTAGAGACACATAGCACGGAGCGAGATATACTTAGAGAGAGATAGAGTGATGAAGGTCGAGGGAGAGAGTACCGTCAGTGTGTTGCGAAGATAAAAGATCATTGTCGACATACAGGTAGCACGAGAGATGCCCGAGAGACGATGAACACGTATAGGTCTAGAGAGAAACTCCTATATAAGCATGAGTGATAGCTATATGAGACGAATATCTGGATTAAAGGGGATTCAAATATTTAAACTGGATATCACGACATCGATAATATCATGACGCAAATTGGTGTATCAAACATGCATATTCATTTGAATTTGGGGACACGTGTAATGTTATATAGTTTATCAATATTAGTGATCCATAGATTCTTTAATTAGAGACAATGCATGATTCATATGCAATTAATGTCTAAACGGGATTACACTATATGTTGAGTGTGTGAAACACATTATACATGTTTGAGAAGTAAAAAACCCCACATGAAACACACATTAATTGGAGAAAGTTAGCGAGGAATGCATACATTGTATTTCAACATAAAGTGGTTTCAAATATTTGGAAATCCAAATTAAGATGAATACAGCCTTATGAATCTGAGATCATGCCATTTGTAAACCATATTTATGTATAAAGGGTGTTGTGCTTTTCAAAGTATATAAAAAATGATGTATATAGAATTTTATTCAAATCGCAAATGGATACTGGCCTCAAAAGTAGAATACAAACTGGATTCAAATTGAGTTGGCATGGTAAATGTGCACTCTTGCTCTGCAAAAATTTGAACGAAGCGGGGAAAGTCGCAGTAACCGCCCGAAACCAAAATCTATGAGATGGAAATTACTGCCTATCCCAGACACGCAAATCCCATCGGCTCGATTTCTATTGCTTTCGACAGGGGTAGATTTGTAATTTTACTCAAACGTGACATAACCGCCTCTCACCCGGATTCATACACAGTGGGCGCCAAAACACAATGTCTTCTCGGCCGAAATTGACTCCCTCCTCGATTCATACACGATGGGCGCCAAAAAGAAACTCTCGTAGGCAAATATTCGTTGTATGCGAGATTACCATCCTATCCCCAACTGACTAATATTGTTGTGATGTAGGAAACTTTAAACGGGGGCTAAGTTTGTAAATTTCCTCGCATTTGGGACAAGCGCGCCTTGAAGACATGGTTCCCACTTCCTCTCTCCCTCCATTTCCCCATTCGTACTCTATGGGCACCAAAACAGGCTCTCCACCCTAGCCTCCTCCATCCGCCACCCCATCCACCACCGTCCTCCTCCACCATGCCGGAGCTGATACCCCGACACCATCGTCCATTACAAGAGATCGACCTCTCTCATCCGCGGCTTCGAACCGGGGTCCTTGCTAAAGGAAAAATGCCCTAGAGGCAATAATAAAGTTATTATTTATTTCCTTATATCATGATAAATGATTATTATTCATGCTAGAATTGTATTCACGGGAAACATGATACATGTGTGAATACATAGACAAATAGAGCGTCACTAGTATGCCTCTACTAGACTAGCTAATTAATCAAAGATGGTTATGTTTCCTATCCATAGACAAAGAGTTGTCATTTGATTAACGGGATCACATCATTAGGAGAATGATGTGATTGACTTGACCCATTCTGTTAGCTTAGCACTTGATCGTTTAGTTTGTTGCTATTGCTTTCTTCATGACTTATACATGTTCCTATGACTACGAGATTATGCAACTCCCATTTACCGGAGGAACACTATGTATGCTACCAAACGTCACAACGTAACTGGGTGATTATAAAGGTGCTCTACAGGTGTCTCCGAAGGTACTTGTTGGGTTGGCGTATTTCGAGATTAGGATTTGTCACTCCGATTGTCGGAGAGGTATCTCTGGTCCCACTCGGTAATACACATCACTTAAGCCTTGCAAGCATTGCAACTAATGAGTTAGTTCCGGGATGATGTGTTACGGAATGAGTAAAGAGACTTGCCGGTAACGATATTGAACTAGGTATTGAGATACCGACGATCAAATCTCAGGCAAGTAACATACCGGTGACAAAAGGAACAACGTATGTTGTTATGTGGTTTGACCGATAAAGATCTTTGTAGAATATATAGGAGCCAATATGAGCATCCAGGTTCCGCTATTGGTTATTGACCGGAGACGTGTCTCGATCATGTCTACATAGTTCTCGAACCCGTAGGGTGCGCATGCTTAAAGTTCGATGACGGTTATATTATGAGTTTATGGTTTTTGATGTACCGAAGGTAGTTCAGAGTCCCGGATATGATCACGGACATGACGAGGAGTCTCTAAACGTTCGAGACGTAAAGATCGATATATTGGACGACTATATTTGGATACCGGAATGGTTCCGGGTGAGATCGGGATAATACCGGAGCACCGAGAGGTTATCGGTACCACCCGGAAGGTATATGGGCCTTAATGGGCTTTAGTTGAAAGGAGGGGAAAGGAGCAAGGGAGGGGGCGCGCCCCCCAAGCCCAATCCGAATTGGGAGGGGGGCGGCCCCCCCTTTCGTTCCTCCCTCCTTCCTCTTCCTTCCCTCTCTCTCCAAATAGGAAAAGGAGGAGTCCTACTCCTGGTGGGAGTAGGACCCCCCCCCTTGGCCGCGTCTCCTCCCCTTGGCCTGCCCTCTCTTCCCCTCCTTTATATACGGTGGAGAGGGGCACCCCATAGACACAACAACTGATCTCTTGGACCTTTTAGCCGTGTGCGGTGCCCCTCTCCACCATAGTCCACCTCGATAATATTGTAGCGGTGCTTAGGCGAATCCCTGTGACAGTAGAACATCAATGTCATCACCACGCCTTTGTGCTGACGAAACTCTCCCTCAAAGCTCGGTCAGATCGGAGTTCGAGGGACGTCATCGAGTTGAACGTGTGTAGAACTCAGAGGTGCCGTGCATTGGTTACTTGATCGGTCGGATTGTGAAGACGTACGACTACATCAACCGCGTTGTGCTAACACTTCCGCTTTCGGTCTACGAGGGTATGTGGACACACTCTCCCCTCTCGTTGCTATGCATCACCATGATCTTGTGTGTGCGTAGGAATTTTTTTGAAATTACTATGTTGCCCAACAGTGGCATCCGAGCCTGGTTATATGTGTTGATGTTATATGCACGAGTAGAACACAAGTGAGTTGTGGGTGATACAAGTCAAACTGCTTACCAGCATATCATACTATGGTTTGGCGGTATTGTTGGATGAAGCGGCCCAGACCGACATTACGCGTACGCTTATGCGAGACTGGTTCTACTGACGTGCTTTGCACACAGGTGGCTGGCGGGTGTCAGTTTCTCCAACTTTAGTTGAACCGAGTGTGGCTACGCCCGGTCCTTAAGAAGGTTAAAAAACACTAACTTGGCAAACTATCATTGTGTTTTTGATGCGTAGGTAAGAACGGTTCTTGCTCAGCCCGTAGCAGCCACGTAAAACTTGCAACAACAAAGTAGAGGACGTCTAACTTGTTTTTGCAGGGCATGTTGTGATGTGATATGGTCAAGACATGATGCTATATTTTATTGTATGAGATGATCATGTTTTGTAACCGAGTTATCGGCAACAGGCAGGAGCCATATGGTTGTCGCTTTATTGTATGCAATGCAATTGCCATGTAATTGCTTTACTTTATCACTAAGCGGTAGCGATAGTCGTAGAAGCAATAGTTGGCGAGACGACAACGATGCGACGATGGAGATCAAGGTGTCGCGCCGGTGACGATGGTGATCATAACGGTGCTTCGGAGATGGAGATCACAAGCACAAGATGATGATGGCCATATCATATCACTTATATTGATTGCATGTGATGTTTATCTTTTATGCATCTTATTTTGCTTCGATTGACGGTAGCATTATAAGATGATCTCTCACTAAATTTCAAGATAAAAGTGTTCTCCCTGAGTATGCACCGTTGCCAAACTTCATCGTGCCCAGACACCACGTGATGATCGGGTGTGATAAGCTCTACGTCCATCTACAATGGGTGCAAGCCAGTTTTGCACACGCAGAATACTCAGGTTAAACTTGACGAGCCTAGCATATGCAGATATGGCCTCGGAACACTGAGACCGAAAGGTCGAGCGTGAATCATATAGTAGATATGATCAACATAGTGATGTTCAGCATTGAAAACTACTCCATTTCATGTGATGATCGGTTATGGTTTAGTTGATTTGGATCACATGATCACTTAGATGATTAGAGGGATGTCTATCTAAGTGGGAGTTCTTAAGTAATATGATTAATTGAACTTAAATTTATCATGAACTTAGTACCCGGTAGTATTTTGCATGTCTATGTTTGTTGTAGATACATGGCTCGTGCTGTTGTTCCGTTGAATTTTAACGCGTTCCTTGAAAAAGCAAGGTTGAAAGCTGATGGTAGAAATTACACGGACTGGGTCCGTAACTTGAGGATTATCCTTATTGCTGCACAGAAGAATTACGTCCTGGAAGCACCGCTAAGTGCCAAACCTGCTGTAGGAGCAACACCAGATGTTATGAACACCTGGCAGAGCAAAGCTGATGACTACTCGATAGTTCAGTGTGCCATGCTTTACGGCTTAGAACCGGGACTTCAACGATGTTTTGAACGTCATGGAGCATATGAGATGTTCCAGGAGTTGAAGTTAATATTTCAAGAAAATGCCCGGATTGAGAGATATGAAGTCTCCAATAAGTTCTATAGCTACAAGATGGAGGAGACTAGTTCTGTCAGAGAGCATATACTCAAAATGTTTGGGTATCATAATCACTTGACTCAACTGGGAGTTAATCTTCCTGTTGATAGTGTCATTGACACAGTTCTTCAATCACTGCCACCAAGCTACAAGAGCTTCATGATGAACTATAATATGCAAGGGATGAATAAGACAATTCCCGAGCTCTTCGCAATCCTAAAGGCTGCGGAGGTAGAAATCAAAAAGGATCATCAAGTGTGGATGGTCAATAAGACCGCCAGTTTCAAGAAAAAGGGCAAAGGGAAGAAGAAGGGGAACTTCAAGAAGAACAGCAAACAAGTTGCTGCTCAAGAGAAGAAACCCAAGTCTGGACCTAAGCCTGAGACTGAGTGCTTCTACTTCAAGCAGACTGGTCACTGGAAGCAGAACTACCCCAAGTATTTGGCGGATAAGAAGGATCGAAAGGTGAACAAAGGTATATGTGATATACATGTTATTAATGTGTACCTTACCAGAGCTCGCAGTAGCACCTGGGTATTTGATACTGGTTATGTTGCTAATATTTGCGACTCGACACAGGGACTACAGATTAAGCGAACACTGGCTAAGGACGAGGTGACGATGCGCATGGGATATGGTTCCAAAGTTGATGTGATCGCCGTCGGCACTCTACCTCTACATCTACCTTCGGGATTAGTTTTAGACCTAAATAATTGTTATTTGGTGCCAGCGTTGAGCATGAACATTATATCCGGATCTTGTTTAATGCGAGACGGTTATTCATTTAAATATGAGAATAATGGTTGTTCTATTTATACGAGTAATATCTTTTATGGTCATGCACCCTTGAAGAGTGGTCTATTTTTGATGAATCTCGATAGTAGTGATATACATATTCATAATGTTGAAGCCAAAAGTTGTAGAGTTGATAATGATAGTGCAACTTATTTGTGGCACTGCCGTTTAGGTCATATTGGTATAAAGCGCATGAAGAAACTCCATACTGATGGACTTTTGGAATCACTTGATTATGAATCACTTGGTACTTGCGAACCATGCCTCATGGGCAAGATGACTAAAACGCCATCCTCCGGAACTATGGCACGAGCAACTGATTTGTTGGAGATCATACATACTGATGTATGTGGTCCAATGAATATTGAGGCTCGTGGCGGGTATCGTTATTTTCTCACCTTCACAGATGATTTAAACATATATGGGTATATCTACTTAATGAAACATAAGTCTGAAACATTTGAAAAGTTCAAAGAATTTCGGAGTGAAGTTGAAAATCATCGTAACAAGAAAATAAAGTTTCTACGATCTGATCATGGAGGAGAATATTTGAGTTACGAGTTTGGTCTACATTTGAAGCAATGCGGAATAGGTTCACAACTCACGCCACCCGGAACACCACAGCGTAATGGTGTGTTTGGACGTCGTAATCGTACTTTATTAGATATGGTGCGATCTATGATGTCTCTTACTGATTTACCGCTATCATTTTGGGGTTATGCTTTACAGACGGCCACATTCATGTTAAATAAGGCACCATCAAAATCCATTGAGACGACACCTTATGAACTATGGTTTGGCAAGAATCCAAAGTTGTCGTTTCGTAAAGTTTGGGGCTGCGATGCTTATGTGAAAAAGCTTCAAGCTGATAAGCTCGAACCCAAATCGGAGAAATGTGTCTTCATAGGATATCCAAAAGAAACAGTCGGGTACACCTTCTATCACAAATCCAAGGGCAAGACATTCGTTGCTAAGAATGGATCCTTTCTAGAGAAGGAGTTTCTCTCGAAAGAAGTGAGTGGGAGGAAAGTAGAACTTGATGAGGTAACTATACCTGCTCCCTTATTGGAAAGTAGTTCATCACAGAAACCGGATCCTGTGACACCTACACCAATTAGTGAGGAAGTTAATGATGATGATCATGAAACTTCAGATCAAGTTCTTACTGAACCTCGTAGGTCAAACAGAGTAAGATCCGCACTAGAGTGGTACGGGAATCCTGTTCTGGAGGTTATGTTACTAGACCATGACGAACCTACGAACTATGAAGAAGTGATGGTGAACCCAGATTCCGCAAAATGGCTTGAGGCCATGAAATCTGAGATGGGATCCATGTATGAGAACAAAGTGTGGACTTTGGTTGACTTGCTCGATGATCGGCAAGCCATGGAAAATAAATGGATCTTCAAGAAGAAGACTGACGCTGATGGTAATGTTACTATCTATAAAGCTCGACTTGTTGCAAAAGGTTTTCGACAAGTTCAACAGATTGACTACGATGAGACTTTCTCACCCATAGCGATTCTTAAGTCTGTCCGAATCATGTTAGCAATTGCTGCATTTTATGATTATGAAATTTGGCAAATGGATGTCAAAACTGCATTCCTGAATGGATTTCTGGAAGAAGAGTTGTATATGATGCAACCGGAAGGTTTTGTCGATCCAAAGGGAGCTAAAAAAGTGTGCAAGCTCCAGTGATCCATTTATGGACTAGTGCAAGCCTCTTAGAGTTGGAATAAATGTTTTGATAGTGTGATCAAAGCATATAGTTTTATACAGACTTTTGGAGAAGCCTGTATTTACAAGAAAGTGAGTGGGAGCTCTGTAGCATTTCTGATATTATATGTGGATGACATATTGTTGATTGGAAATGATATAGAATTTCTGGATAGCATAAAAGGATATTTGAATAAGAGTTTTTCAATAGACCTCGGTGAAGCTGCTTATAATTAGGCATCAAGATCTATAGAGATAGATCGAGACGCTTAATTGGACTTTCACAAAGCACATACCTTGACAAAGTTTTGAAGAAGTTCAAAATGGATCAAGCAAAGAAAGGGTTTTTTCCTGTATTACAAGGTGTGGAGTTGAGTAAGACTCAATGCCCGACCACTGCAGAAGATAGGGAGAAAATGAAAGATGTTCCCTATGCTTCAGCCATAGGCTCTATCATGTATGCAATGTTGTGTACCAGACCTGATGTGTGCCTTGCTATTAGTTTAGCAGGGACGTACCAAAGTAATCCAGGAGTGGATCACCGGACATCGGTCAAGAACATCCTGAAATACCTGAAAAGGAGGAAGGATATGTTTCTCGTTTATGGAGGTGACAAAGAGCTCATCGTAAATGGTTACATCGATGCATGCTTTGACACTGATCCGAACGATTCTAAATCGCAAACCGGATACATATTTTTATTAAACGGTGGAGCTGACAGTTGGTGTAGTTCTAAAAAAAGCGTCGTAGCGGGATCTACATGTGAAGCGGAGTACATAGCTGCTTCAGAAGCAACAAATGAAGGAGTCTGGATGAAGGAGTTCATATCTGATCTAGGTGTCATACCTAGTGCATCGGGTCCAATGAAAATCTTTTGTGACAATACTGGTGCAATTGCTTTAGCAAAGGAATCCAGATTTCACAAGAGAACCAAGCACATCAATAGACGCTTCAACTCCATCCGGGATCAAGTTCAGGTGAGAGACATAGAGATTTGCAAGATACATACGGATCTGAATGTTGCAGAACCGTTGACTAAGCCTCTTCCACGAGCAAAACATGATCAGCACCAAGGCTCCATGGGTGTTAGAATCATTACTGTGTAATCTAGAATATTGACTCTAGTACAAGTGGGAGACTGAAGGAAATATGCCCTAGAGGCAATAATAAAGTTATTATTTATTTCCTTATATCATGATAAATGTTTATTATTCATGCTAGAATTGTATTAACTGGGAACATGATACATGTGTGAATACATAGACAAACAGAGCGTCACTAGTATGCCTCTACTTGACTAGCTGGTTAATCAAAGATGGTTATGTTTCCTAGCCATAGACAAAGAGTTGTCATTTGATTAACGGGGTCACATCATTAGGAGAATGATGTGATTGACTTGACCCATTCCGTTAGCTTAGCAGTTGATCGTTTAGTTTGTTGCTGTTGCTTTCTTCATGACACATACATGTTCCTATGACTCTGAGATTATGAAACTCCCGTTTACCGGAGGAACACTTTGTGTGCTACCAAACGTCACAACATAACTGGGTGATTATAAAGGTGCTCCACAGGTGTCTCCGAAGGTACTTGTTGGGTTGGCGTATTTCGAGATTAGGATTTGTCACTCCAATTGTCGGAGAGGTATCTCTGGGCCCACTCGGTAATACACATCACTTAAGCCATGCAGGCATTGCAACTAATGAGTTAGTTTCATGATGATGTGTTACAGAATGAGTAAAGAGACTTGCCAGTAACTAGATTGAACTAGGTATTGAGATTCCGACGATCGAATCTCGGGCAAATAACATATCGATGACAAAAGGAACAACGTATGTTGTTATGTGGTTTGACCGATAAAGATCTTCGTAGAATATGTAGGAGCCAATATGAGCATCCAGGTTCCGCTATTGGTTATTGACTGGAGACGTGTCTCGATCATGTCTACATAGTTCTCGAACCCGTATGGTCCGCACGCTTAAAGTTCGATGACGGTTATATTATGAGTTTATGGTTTTTGATGTACTGAAGGTAGTTTGGAGTCTCGGATATGATCATGGACATGGCGAGGAGTCTCGAAATGTTCGAGACGTAAAGATCGATATTGGACGACTATATTTCTATACCGTAATGGTTCTGGGTGAGATCGGGATAATACCGGAGCACCGAGAGGTTATCGGAACCCCCCCGGGAGGTATATGGGCCTTAATGGGCTTTAGTGGAAAGGAGGGGAAAGGTGCGAGGGAGGGGGCACGCCCCCCCAAGCCCAATCCGAATTTGGAGGGGGGCGGCGCCCCCTT
Source organism: Triticum urartu (assembly GCF_003073215.2). Taxonomy (NCBI): domain Eukaryota; kingdom Viridiplantae; phylum Streptophyta; class Magnoliopsida; order Poales; family Poaceae; genus Triticum; species Triticum urartu. The sequence goes on along the minus strand of NC_053024.1, from coordinate 144,388,083 downwards.
TCCTTCCTCCCTCCTTCCTCTTCCTTCCCTCTCTCTCTCTCCTAATAGGAAAAGGAGGAGTCCTACTCCCGGTGGGAGTAGGACTCCCCCTTGGGCGCGCGTCCTCCCCTTGGACGGCCCTCTCCTCCCCTCCTTTATATACGGACGAGAGGGGCACCCCATAGACACATCAATTGATCTCTTGGATCTTTTAGCCATGTGCGGTGCCCCTCTGCACCATAGTCCACCTCGACAATATTGTTACCATGCCGTTGTGCTGACGAAACTCTCCCTCAAAGCTGGCTGGATCGGAGTTCAAGGGACGTCATCGAGTTGAACGTGTGCAGAACTCAGAGGTGTCGTGCGTTCAGTACTTGATCGGTCGGATCGTGAAGACATACGACTACATCAACCATGTTGTGCTAATGCTTCCGCTTTCGGTCTACGAGGGTACATGGACACACTCTCCCCTCTCGTTGCTATGCATCACCATGATCTTGCGTGTGCGTAAGAATTTATTTGAAATTACTACGTTCCCCAACACTTGCATCCCGTCCTCTCGCTTCATCCCCGCCGTCGTCTACCTTGCCGGCACCGCTCCTACGACCGTCTCGTCCACCGCGCCCCGCTGCCACCATCTACCCTCCTAGATCAGCTTCCACGCCACCGACAGCCATCGCTACCACAACAACATAAAATTCTCAGCAGATGCATACACAGCGCCGCACCAGAGGCGGTACTCTTTCATATCTGCTTAACTTATTTATTGCAGCAAGAAAATAGATCGCCACTGCTTTAATCTGATTTTCTTGTACATCACTTACTTGCTAGATGAAAGCAAACATTGGTTGAGAAGTTGCCTTTGTACGGTTTGCACCTTCAGATCCGCCATGGCACGCTCAACACTATACTCGCAATGCTTATGGTTTTCCCCTTTTATATTCCACACTAGTTAAATGACAGTACACTAAATTTCAAAATGGGGTCAGTCGATTTTTTAGAGCTCGCCGAAGTTCGCCGGTGCGAATTAAGTGGCTCGTGTGGGGATGGTGGTTGTCGAGGCGGTGGTGGGGCCTCGCCGAATGAAGAAAACTTGACACGGGTGGGGGCGGGGTGGGGGCTGGGGGTGGCGGAGGAACACATGTAGTGGGGGCGGTTTAGGGGAGGGCGGGGAGTCGGGGCTAGTGGTTTGGTTGGCGGCCAGTGCGGTGTTCTGTATGGGAAGAATCAGTTACGAGGAAGAAGAAGGGTTAGGAGACGTAGGATCTTCATCCAACCGCCTGAAATGGTCGATTGACCCAAATGACAAAAGTCACGCGACTTGCATGCAAACATGCAGGATATGCTTCCTCTTCTGTTCTTTAACATGTTCCTCTTCTGTTCTTCTTTAGTAAGCATAGTATGTTCCTTGTCAGGAAGGGGAGCAGGGACATCTGCAGTCGACACCTCTACTGGGCCGGTTCTGCTAAACGATTTCGCACTTCGAGTTGGTCTGCCATAATACCCCAGAAATGGTGGGAGCCATGCAGTCTTTGATAGACTAAACTAATAGTAACAGCTGTGCGCCTTCAGATGAATAGAGATGGACTGTAGGTGATCCATAGGCTGCATATTAGTAGCGGCAAAACCCTATGTTTTCCAACCAGTTTCGCTTTCCCGATTTATTTATGGTGGTTATGGTGTACCCCTATTATCTACACTATGATCTGGCTTGTAGGTGATCGATAGGCTGCATATTAGTAGCGGCAAAACCCTATGTTTTCCAGCCAGTTCCGCTTTCCCGATTTATATATGGGGGTTATGTTGTACCCCTATTATCTACACTACGATCTGCCTACTGGCTCTGCACTCTCGTTATCATGGTTTGACAATAAACTTTCTATACAATATATTATGAACCTATCGTCTGCCAACTATCCTTACATCTGGGGCCCCCAATAGGGAGCTTATTTTTTGTGTAGTTGTCCCAGATTATATTAATATACTGACCACATTACAGCACACATGGGCTATCTCATCAGAATCCAGTGATAGCACACAAGGGTTTACATGGAGCCTCTATTATATTACAATATTCTCTGCATTACAAAGATAATCTCACTATTATTTGTGTTTTCATGCTTTACAGATATTGTACGTAATCACAATGAATATAAGAATGCGCACATCAGAAGAATATTGCAAAACAGTTCATTGGGTAACAAACTTGGCATCAATGGATTGAGGTCCATTGTGGGAGCAATGAAACCCACATGCTCCCGACCTATATATTCATATTCAGAATATGATCCTAATGACTATTCTGAGCTCAAGGAGTCAAAGGCAGATGGCCTATCCTATTCACCCAATAAGGTGCCTGTTCTAACTTGGCAAGGTTTTATTGGTTGCACATATCTTGCATAAGGTGTCCTCCATTTCTTTTGCTTCGTTGCACCACCATCTGCTTAGTTTACTCATGATATGTGTGAAGATGCCATGCCCATCCATTATCAACACATATTCCATTTGTCGTCATACCATGTTTTCCATTCAAATGTTGCTTCTTGTGTTTCAGACATCCAAAAGGAAGAGGGTGATTGCAGACCCTGAAGGAGTACAAGAAAAGTACTTGAAAAAGGTGGTGCTGCTGGATAAATCACATAGCACCCGACGTATATTGGCGATAGAACCAGCGCCGCAAAATCTAGGATATCGCAAATATTCTGGTCGCTGCTTTGCTCTTGTGAGTACGTATTGTCCTCTCGCTGTCCTTACATTCATACCTTGTGGATTATGTGACATCATTATGCATTATAGCTTGCTTATCCACTGTTCGCTCCAAACTATCAGATCTATATTAATGCTTAAATTAATGTAGAATAAACCCAATGCCTATGAAGAAATTTAGTTCTGCATTGTTCTTGTAAGTATTTGTTGTCCTTCATCACTTTCTTATATTTGTCGGCTAGTTCTTCATGTACACTTTGCAGCTTATTTTCCCTTGTCCTCCATTTTTCTACACATCAGATCTACATTTACTCTTGCCAAAATATAGAATAAAACCAATGTTACCGAAGAAGTTTAGCTCCGCATTGCTTTTGTCAGCGCTTTCTGCCTGTATGCTGTATTTACATTTGTACTCTGCATCTTAAGTTAAATAATTGCCATTTGTTCCTACATTTTCACATCTATATTTACTCTTAACAAAATGTAGAATAAATGCAATACTCTTGAAGAAGAGTGTGCGGTAAACTTATTGAATTGCCCCTCGAGGGAGTCCTGAATTAGGGGGTCTCCGGACAGCCGGACTATATCCATTGGCCGGACTATTGGACTATGAAGATACAAGATTGAAGACTTCGTCTACTTGGCGTGGAAGGCAAGCTAGGCAATACGGATATGTATATCTCCTCCTTTGTATCCGACCTTGTGTAACCCTAGCCCTTTCCGATGTCTATATAAACTGGAGGGTTTTAGTCCGTCAGACAACATACAATAATACCATAGGCTAGCTTCTAGTGTTTAGCCTCTCTAATCTCGTGGTAGATCTACTCTTGTACTACCCATATCATCAATATTAATCAAGCAGGACGTAGGGTTTTACCTCCATGAAGAGGGCCCGAACCTGGGTAAAACATCGTGTTCCCTGCCTCCTGTTACCATCCGCCTTAGACGCATAGTTCGGGACCCCCTACCCGAGATCCGCTCTATCGGCTAAGGTAGCACTAGGAGAACTACTGCGATTGTGCCCTGGTTCTGCTGGGCTAAGCACCTCAGTAGAGAAAGCTAAAACTGACTGTCATGATAAGGCGAGAGACTGGTCGCTATTCGACGAGGTTTCGAGTCCCTAAAGACTTATGCTGCTTAGAGCGAGGAGCCGGTCCTGTCCGGCTTAAAGGCGTGTATCGCGCCCCGAATTCGTCCTTCCGAATACCAGGGGCTTCACCGAAATTTAAAATTATAG